>NW_017535841.1:163635-175573 GCF_001853355.1 Bactrocera latifrons | reverse complement strand
ACTTCTTCATTAGGAATTGCTTTGCTACGTGTTGTGGTTGTATGTAATTTTTGCTTGATCCTGTATCTATAAGTGTTTTTAAAAAATTTCCGTTCTTCGTTCTAAATTCTATATAAGGCAACGAAAAACTTTTCATCCTAAAAAATTAATATCTATGTAGTCAGGTTGGCTATTCTCTTGAACTAGTTGTTCGATTTGTTCGTTGTTTAACATTGCTTCGTATTCTTYCTTTGTCGATGTCAAGATTTGTTCGTCATGGTGGTCATATGTGGCTTGTTGGTCATATTAGATCTTCTCTACTGGTTTCTATATGGAAGTTCCTTTGTTGTTTGAAAGGCACTTGTGGAGGGCAATTATACGGTCGTTTCCAAGCTTGGTTATTGGGTGCATTTCTATTAATATAGTTATCCGCTTTTGTATTTAGGGAACGGTCTACATTCATTGGCTCTGGACGCGGAAGTCTGAAAGGACGTGGGGGTTGTGGCCTAGCGGCGTGTTGATATGTTGGCCGAAAGTTTGGAGAATTGCTATAGTGAAACTTGGTTGTTGACGTTGCTGAGGCACGTAGTTCGGTTTAGATAAATAATGTAGGAATGTAAGCCAATTGTGGGTAAAATTCGTTGGTGGCCTTTTTAGGCGGAAGAGGTGGGCGAATTATTATTGATCGCGTAATGCGAACGAAATTTCTGGTTTGCTAAGTTAAGACATAAGTGAAGAGCTTGAGGAAGGTCTACGGGTTCTCTCATGCCAAGGAGCCTTGGCAAATCGCCATTCAGTCCTGGAATAAAAGTGTCAAGGGCTTTGTCACGATAAGTTCGTGTGAGTAAATGCATGGATTCAGCACCGATTTCCATGCAACCAAGTTTACTAAGAATGAKAGATAGGTGCGAATATACCCTTTGGTAAAATTCCTGAAAAGTAGGGTTACCTTGAACTAAAGACGTCATTTGGTAGTCTAAGGTACCTACGTCCGTTTTATCGGCATAGTGGAGAGTAAGGCATTTTGAAATAGCCTTCCATTCTAAAGGTGTGTTATATGATTCGGGGGCAATGTCTGCGTTGCCCACAATTTTGTTTCTTACTACGTTAAGGATACCGTAGTATTTTGGCGATCCTCTTTGAGGTTCGTATATTTCCTGCTGGATTCCCAGAGAATTCAAGAAGTCATCTTACCACGTCAGGGATTTTGTCTAAGTCGTTGATGTTGTTTRTCAGTGTAGGGTCTATAGTCACGTCAGTTAAGTTTGCAAAGTTTGCGTTTGGATTAGGCGCAGCTTGGACTATGTTTCGTCCTTGTTGTCTTAAAATTTTTGTGACCACACCACTTATAATATTGGTTAATTGTTTCAGATTAATTTCGCCAGAATTTGGAACAGGATGGGATGTTTGGGTATTGCCTGTAGTGAATGCGTTTAGCACAGCAGGTCGTATGGGTCATATGGGATTCGTTGCATAATTTTATTGGATATTTTGAGGATATCATTGTTTTTAATTACATGTCCTTATCCTCTGAAGAGTCCCTTTGGTGGTGAATCGCAAAGTTGGACTGTAGTTATTAAGAACCGGAGGGTCCCCCGTTAGGTGATGAATCTCGGTTCTTTCGTTCTTATAATTTATTGGCTGTACAAGCCGTTCTTATTTTTTTATAGTTTATAATTTTCTGGAGGGTCTGGTCAACTCCTGAGTTGGCTACAGAATCGCAGAAGATTTAATTYTTATAAGCTGGAGGGTCCCCCGTTAGGTGGTGAATCGCAGCTTTTATATTTATTGTTTTATTGGCTGTACAAGCCTATTGTTATTCAACGTATTATTTGGGGTTAGTTAACATATAAATTTCAAACTTAAGCTTAATTAATTGTAATTTGTTAAATGTTTTTTTTTTATTAATGTTTTTAAATTATTCTTAAATTCTCTTGTTTTTTAATTGTCACTTTCCACTTTTTTCAAACGCTTTATAAATTTCTTAATCTGAATTAATGTTTTAATTTATTCTTAAAAAATTATCTCCGGTTTTTTAATTATCTCTTTCCACTTTTTTCCGAAATGCTTTATAAACTTCTTAATTTTTTAGTTAATTAATTTAATATTTCTTAATCTGTATGCTTACTTATATCTAGTCTCCTGGCGAGGGGGTGTCGTCCCGTTTGCTGTCCTACTAGGGTCTGTCGTTGCGCACGTGGTGGAGGGTGCGTTTCCTTCCTATCGGATCATAACGCTTTCAGTCCGGTGTAAGGGGACAGCTTCTCAACAGGATATCTTTGGTCCTTCGACGTTATTATCTTTGGGGCTCCGGTAGCCGCTTTTGTGTATTACTTGATATTGTAATTTTTATTCACACGCGTAGCCTCCTTTTTAATGTCAGGCTTTCACTACCTTCGCGCGTTGAAGCTGTCCCTGCTCTGGCGCCAATTAAACCATTAGTTTTTGGTTTTGATTTTTAAAACAAGGATAGCGGACTCGCGTCCACGTCTTTATTATAAAAATGCTGTCTAAAGACTGAATACAATTTGTACCTTAAGTCTAAATTAATCCTACGCTTGTACCGGGTCACGTTCCCTATAGTCAGCAGTTAATCGGATGCGCGTGTGAAGCCGCTAATATTGCTGATGCGACGTCAGCTATTGCTGGGTTTCGAGTTACGTACTGAGTTGCTGACCGATGGTGGGAATTGTCTGAAGTGCTGTGTTAACTTATATACATACGCACAAACATACGTATTTCATACCTACGCCCTCATAATCATATAAGCACAAGCTACATAATTTGGCGACCGTGATAGGACATGTGTTCTACATTCAAAATTTTCGATCAAGAAAAGCCAATAGATTAGTGTCTCAGTTAACTTAAATCATTCGCTTTGTGTAATACTGGCAAGAACTGGCTCTCCGTTTGTTCAACCACATGGAATTTACCCACATCATCTCATCATCAGAAGCTGTGTAGCGGTTTCCAACAACGGATCATTTGGATTGTTGTGCCAGCGTAACATTTTGTATAAGCGCAGATAGCAATACTTGCCGCTGTAATCGTAACTCCAGATTACACGTGGTTTTATTGACGTACGTTCGAGATCTTCTCATCAACGTCTGCCGAAGTTACCGACAGTTCGTCAACTCTGCCAACCTGTGCCATAATGAGGTCAAAGTTCAGAATATAGAAAAAACATGGTTTTTTTTACTGTTATCTGTTTATTTATTAAAGAAAAACTAAAATGACGCAATTTTTCCACAATTTGCATTTCAATCATTAATATATGTCTCAAGATTATTACAAAAGCGAAGTTTTAGTATATGAAGGGAACTTTTGCCTATCTTCTTTGCTATGAGTTAAAGACCGATTAAAATCTGTTATTAGTTTTACTTTCCTCTCAGCAGAATCATTAACTGCAGTGATGTTTTTGAGGATTTGAACACCTTTTAAATATTCTGCATTTTCGCACCAGTTTGAGGGATCTAAGTTGAAAAATTTTACGTCTATTTCCAATCGTGAAAATGTATTTCTAGTTCTTTGCGTTGTAAAACAACTTAAATCTTTACTTATGAATGATTTCATTTCTTCAATGCTGGCATTTACATTTTTATGCAGATAAACGCCATTATCGTCATTGCTTTCAAACTCTTTCTCTAATGCTAGTGCTTCAACCATCTTTCTTTTCACATTTAAGTCCACATTAGAATCGAAGAAGACGAGACCAACGGCTTCCTCGGACTAATACCATAAGTGGTTTTTCATTTTATCTAATAAGGCTAGAGATAGTTTTGGGTCGTAGTAACCGTCAATGTTTTTTACCAGCTGCAAATCCAAATTTGTTGCTTCGACTGCATTAGTAGTTCGAAACCAATACGGAATATAAAGACGCACCAGGAAAATACACACATTGCGGAATCCATTCAAATGGCTGGAAGACATTTTAAATTTTTTTTGCAAAGCAAACATTTTTATGGCATATATCGCTTTTGACATAAACCTGGCATGTGACGTCGCGCCAGGTGCACGAAGGAAAAAGTTCGGGATGCTGTCACCTAAGAAAATAAACAAGAGCTGCAATAGCTCTTTATAATCATGGCGAGTGTGGTCTTTTGCTATACTTTTGATGCAAAATTCTTTATTGGCTTCACATTCCTCTGCATTTATAGCACGTCGCACTTCTTCATCTATGATTCCAATTGAAAGATCTTTTAAACTGAAGGTGTTCCATTCCCGCGAAAAACGTTCAAATATGGCAACTTCCGGGGCACAAGATTTTCCAAAATATATTTCAAATACAGCTCGTAGTATGATTTCTGCAATATGATGATGATATGACCACAACAAGCTACGTTTMAATTTTTGTTCCAGCAACATTCCAGCACCGTTACGTTTACCAGTGTTTGTAGCTGTCGTGTCAAAGCATACCATTTCCACCGAATTTATCATATTAATTTTTTCTAAGTAACTATATATGGGGTGGGCGATTGCTTCACCAGTTCCACGTTCAATAATTGGAATGAAAATAAATGTTTCTATATTATCTGCCATTAAAACAATAGCTAGGCGTTCTACTTTCCTTTCCCATCATTGCAGGGAGTAGTTTACCGTCCCAGTGTAACACAAATGTATGTATATCGCTCTGAGAAGTATTCATAACAAATCCAAAATTAACTTTTATACCTTGAAATTCTCAATAATTTCTGTACCATGACGCCGACGATATTCCTTGCGCTGTTTTCTCAAACTCGTACAATTAATAACCAGATCTTCAATATTGTGACCCAAAGCTTTGGCTGTTGCAATAATAAAATGAATTGCGAGTGGGGTTAACATATTGCCAGCATCCATGCAAGCAAGCATTCTATCATCTATGAAGCTTTTTTTACCACGTTTTTTTTCAGCTCGTTGGTGTTTGATACGATCATCAACTGCTCTACAGATTTTTCAGACTCACATTTACTTTCATCACTTACATCATAGTCTACACTCAACTCTACAAAAAATTAGTTGAAAGAGAAACTTACATATTATTTGTTTCAGCAGAATTAAATAAATACCTTGAGTGCTTTCATTTATAATGATAATGATAGTGGAGAAATGAGTCTTATGAGCCCTTAAAGTTGTTTCAACTCAAAACTGTAACTTACGGTTTGGCTTCTGCACCTGTCCTAGCCATTCGCTATCCTCTATCATCGGCTGCTATTCGTGAAAGTTTTTATGTTGACGATTTGTTGACTGGTGCAGATAGATAGGTTGACAACTTACAGAAACTAAAAATTGAAATCACAGATGTTCATCGTTCTCATGGTCTTTCTCTGACTAAATGGCTCTCGAATTCTACACAATTATCTGATGCGTCTTATAATGAAGTTGTAATTAAAAGAACTGAAGAAAACATTTCCAAAGCTTTAGGCACGTCACGGAAACCTTTAGCTGACATTCTTTGGTATCGCTATGAATTACCAGATATGCAGTCAGTTACAAAGCGATCTGTTTTATCAATTATTTCCAAAATCTTCGATATCCTCGGTTTATTGAGCCCCGTGATTATACGTGGCAAAATATTCATACAAGAAATTTGGATTCGTCGTTTAGATTGGGATGAAACACTACCTACCGATCTCCATAACATTTGGTTACAGATTAAAGCCGATTTAAATTTCATTAATAAAATCGAAGTTCCTCGTCATGTACAAACAACATCCAATTCTCGCTGTGAAGTTCATGGCTTCGCAAATGCATCAACGCGCGCATATGGGTGCTGCATTTATGTACGTTCTATTACAAACGACACTTACGAAACTACGTTAATTATTGCTAAATCTAAAGTGGCACCGATTAAAGCACAATCGCTTCCTCGTTTGGAGTTATGTGCAGCACTGTTACTGAGTAGGACTTGGCAAAAAATCAAGGATAAGGTATTAAAATTTTGCACTGACATATATTTTTAGACAGACTCAGAGATCGTGCTTAAGTAGCTCAAAATTCATTCGGCAACATTAAACTGCTTCATTGCCAATCGAGTCTCTGAAATTCAGAAAATTTCAGAAGGCATTAGTTGGAAACACGTACCAAGTACACAAAATCCTGCAGATATCGTTTCGCGCGTCTGTAGCGCTCAGGATCTTGTAAGTACGATTTGGTTCTGTGGACCAGAGTTTCTAAAGAAAAATTCTTAGGAATGGCCTATAAGCAAGAAGGAACATAGCATTGAAATCCAAGATTTGGAACGACGGAAAGGAATCAAGTGTAGCAAAAGCAGCAACGAGGGAAACATCATAAAATATCACCATCAACCGCTGTTCATCGTACTACCGATTATTTCGCGTCGCGAAATTTCGTGTTTTCGACAAAGTCACTGTTAACAATAAACTAACGCCAGCAATGCTACTTCATTTACCGTTAGAGGAACTCGACCTTACTTAGTGGCGAATTGTCGTAGCAATTCAACAGATCGAATTCGTTGAAGAAATTGAAAGACTACAGAAACAACAAGAAGTTAAATCGTTCGTACAGAAGCTGAGTTCTTTTCTACATGAAATGAATCTTAACGGAGTGACAGTTTCGGTCCTCAGAGTCGGTGGCTGTTTGTCAAAAGCAAAAAATTCCTTTTGATGCAAAATTTCCCGCGTTTCTTCCAAAAGATCATCGATTTACATCTTTGTACATACAATACGTCCATCGGACGCATTTATATGCTGGTCGAAAGGTTTTAATAAATATCTTGCGTGAGCGAGTCTGGGTTATAAATGCTCGAGAAATCGTAAGGAAAATCGTTCGAAATTGCGTGCTCTGTTTCCATTATAAACCGAAATTAATGGGTCAAATTATGGCGGGTCTTTCTGCCAATCGCTTGCAAATGTAACGCCCATTTCTGATTAGTGGCGTTGACTTTTGTGACCCTCAGTACAACTTATCGTCTTATGCTACGTTTTGTAGGAAGACGCGGCATCCCTCAACGCATTTACTGTGACAACGGCACAAATTTCGTTGGTGCTCAAGCAAAATTGAAGGATCTTCATCAACAGTTCCTCAATCAAGCGGCTACTRATGACATCACTAGTTATTGCACCAACACCGGTTTTGAGTTTTGTTTTATTCCGCCTCGTGCTCCACATTTTGGAGGTTTATGGGAGGCGGCAGTAAAATCAATGAAATCAATTTTGCTAAAAAACATCGCAAACGCACACCTAACATATGAAGAACTTCAGACCGTCGTAGTTAAAGTAGAAGCTATTTTGAACTCTCGTCCTTTGACACCCCTTTGAAATGACCCCATTGATGGTGAAGCGCTAACTCCGGCTCATCTATTGAGTGGAACTTCATTAATATCGATGCCAGATAAAACCATCAATATGAACGCAGTATCTTCGTTAACGCAATGGCAGCGGGTGACGTATTTGAAGCAGCGTTTTTGGGACATATGGTCACACGACAATATTCTTAGCCTACAGCAACGTTCGAAGTGGTTGAAACCGAAAGCCAATATCGAAATTGGTCAAATGGTCATCATCCATGAATCCAACTTGCCCCCACAGCATTGGTCACTTGGGAGAATTATCAACATCGTCCCTGGTTCAGACGGTAAAGTCAAGGTTGTAGACATCAAAACTACAAAAGGGATTATAAGGAGAGCAGTTCATAAAACTGCACCATTACCCACTTCGGATTGAAATGCAAGCATTTCAATGGGGAGAGCATGTTTGGTCAGAAGCATGTCACTGTGCAAAATCGGATGACCGTGACCATGAATTAGGCTATTCACATTTGTGAGAGCGCCGCTTATGCATAAGCACATCAGTTCCTATATCCATATACCTACATTTGTTACCGTTTTCTATGATTTGTACATAATTGCATTTTTTGTATGTTCTCATTTTTGCACTTTGCAAATGCTAAAATGCAAAATCATTAATTAATTTACATAAACAATTATTTTGCCAAAATATGTTCGCACAGTTCAATGAAATTTCATTTCACACTAATTTCGTCAAGTAATTATAGCGCTCAGTCATCGACTGATACTCGACGTGTATGGTTGTGTTTAAAGTGCTCAGAGTGACTTCTTATGTTCTTCTCTCACCTATTTTCGAGTGTTATTCGCAAAGCGAAAAAAAAACTTTGTTTTTCTTTTCTCATAAGACAGTGATATTTGCTATACATACTGGTAGCGATTGATAACAAGAATGCCCCCTGGGGATCCTCGCTTGGGGATAATAGGTTTGCCCTGTTAGCCCCAAGTCCTAAACCTAAACGGAAAAAAACTAGCTTAACTAATAACTTTCCTACGCTACCGACAGTCAAAAAAGAAAATCCAAAATACTTGGTGGTAAGTGCAATAAATGCTGAAAAACCCCTTAATAAATACTCGTGCTTTGCTGTGCACAAAGCCCTCAAAAACGTCAGCTCTGAAATTATAAATATTTCTGAACTGACCAAAAATTTCTAGCCACAAAAACTTTGTACGGAGTATGTGATGTAAAAATTGAATTACACAACAACCTTAATTACTCTAAAGGTACAATTTTCGCACCATGTCTCAATGAAGTGTTAGAAAACGAGATCGCAGAAAATTTGAAAGAACAGGGTGTCGTATCAATTTTTAAATTCCCAAATATGCCAACAATCATCCAGTCCCAAGTGGAGTTGTGCTTCTCACTTTTGACATGTATCATTTACCAGAAAAAGTTGATATTTCATGGTACACCACTAAGGTAAGACCGTACTATGCCAACCCAATGAGATGCAAAAGCTGTCAGCTTCTCGGTCACACGACAAAGCGATGTAGTAAAGCCCCAGTATGCGACACATGTGCCCTTCCCCCTCAGACTTCATTGCCTTGTTCTCGTTCTTTCTGCATTAACTGTTCAGGTAGTCATCCAGCTTCTAGCAAATCATGTCCCAAATTTGTACAAATGAAAGAAATAATAAAAATAAAAACAGATAACAAATGCTCCATGCGTGAGGCAAAAAGAATCCAAAAAATGCCTATATGATATAGCAGAAAATAATAGCAACAATATACAAGTACAAGAAAACAACAATGCTACGCAACTTACTTTTGCCGAAAAACTCGGTTCCAATTACAAAAACAACATCAATACCCCAAATAACCAAACAACAGAAAATGAAACAAAAGAAAACAAAACCACTTCACATACATCAAACAAAACAACTACTACATCAGTCGACGACTCATCAGCACACAATATGCTTTCCTCCTTGCTTTCCCATCTCTCTTCCTTGCATTAACCCAGCCCCTCTTCCCACCTTTCACAAACCCACAAATCCAGAGTAAATGATGCGAATTTTGCAATGGAATATGAACGGTCTTTTGAATAATTATCCACATTTAAACATACTAATCAATACATTTTCGCCCGATATTATATCTATACAAGAAACACATATCCCATTCAATAAAAAGCTACACGCACCTAACAAGGCAAGCAAAGGATTGCTGTCTTCATTAGAAAGAGCCTAAACCACAAAGAAATACCAGTYTCCTCCAATATCTCTTGTTTAGCAATCGAAGTAGACATTGGCTTCAAAATTACAATCATAAACTGCTACATACCCCCACACCAAATCCTTAGCGTTAGAGATATATCGGATGTTCTCAATTATTTTGCTACCCCCATCATCATTATGGGCGATCTCAATGCATGGAGCCCATTATGGGGTTCCACGGCTACAAATAAAAGAGGCGAAATAATAGAAGATATAATTTTATCTCATGACCTTATCGTTCTTAACAACGGCTCACCCACACACTTTTCAACACATGGAACATGTGTCTTGCTTCCGCTACTCTAGCTCCCAAACTTATCTCCCTTACCCTCGGTGATCTCCACAACAGCGACCACTTCCCCATCACCACTTCCCTTTCCACTCCCAAGTCCTACAACGTGAAGCCAAGGTCGAAGTTCTTGACAGAAAAGGCAGACTGGCCAACATTTTGCTCGCTTGCCATATCTCTCTCCAACAATAAACCACCCTGTCATAATATAAATGCCGAAACTACTGCAATAAAATCAATTATCAGTTATGCCGCTCATTTAACCATTCCCCAATCCAGCACTAAAAAATTTACACCGAAATTGCCTTATTGGTCAAACTTACTCGCTATCCTTAGAAATAATAAAAAACGCTTGTGGACGAAATTCAAACGGAAGAGAACCGATAACAATCTTATAGAATATAAAAAAGCCAACGCCGTGTTTAGGAAGGAGCTAAAGTAGGCCAAAACAATATCACTAGAAAATATTACATCTAACATAAACCCATCTTCGAGCCCCAAACAAATTTGGTCGGATATAAAAGCTCTTACAGGATGTAATAAACGTTTYRGTTTATCGCATATTCACACAGACCAAGGGCCTTTATACTCACCCCAAGATATCGCAGAAAAATTTKCACAAACATGGTCATCTCTTTCCGAAAATTCCTTTTTCCACACCAGTTTAAACTCACTAAAAAATCAAGTCATTACTGAACCCTATAATAACGAACTAAAGCGTTGGAAAAGTGGCACCAAAATTTACAATATTGTAAAATCATTTTCATGTAATCGCAAGTTTGTTGTCTGCGCCAACAGACACCAATCTCTAATATATAATCTCTACAACGGCATACCCCAAGGTTCCCCCCTTTCAGTAACTCTTTTCATCATAGCGTTTAACAAAGTTAGTTCTATAATCTCCTCAAATCCAAGGGTCGAACATTTTGCTTATGCGTATATTTTTAAAAATTCTAAATGAAATTAATAAATGGTCAGAAAGGTCTGGTGCCAATATTTCAGCAAACAAATCCTCCAGCTTTCATATCTGCAGAAAGCACAATTGCTCCTTTCYCTCCCTTTACATGTTTAACATCCAAATCCCACACACTAATACTTTAAAAATACTAGGCCTAATATTTGATACGACTTTGTCATACAAAGAACATTGTAAGTCTGTTAGATTAACTTGATTATCTAGGCTTAATATCATAAAATTTTTGTCTTCTAAATATAGCTTATGTCACTCAAACAAAATTGTTAATGTAACAAAAGCCTTATTGTTATCTAAGATTGACCATGGACTGTCGATATACGGGTACTGTGCTAAAACCCATATCAAACTTATTTTCCCACCATACCACGCGGCAGCTATAAGGAGTATTCGAGCCTTTCCTACTTCGCCAATAAAAGCCATTTTACCGGAAGCTGGACTAMCAAATATTGCGCAAAGAACCGCACGTAACACGATGGTGCTCATTCCAAAGATATATATAAAGAAACGAATTGCTGCTTACACAGGTTAGAACAGCTTTAAACACACACTAATGTAAGCTGCAAGCCAGCTACCATATCACGTTGCCTACCCTGCCAACCACGGCTACCCTCTTGTATGAAATATTTCAATACAACTACACATTTTTTCTCTATGCACTAACACCAACGCACATTTTCGGGTTATTTTTTGTTTACTTAAATGCGATGAAAAAAATTTTCTTTCATTTCTTAATTTACTTGAATGAGTGAGAAGGAGAAAACATAATTATCAATAGTGCCAAAAGATAATCCCAAAAAGGGTAATAAAAAACGAAGGATAATTGCGAGCCATTTGCAATTCTAGCGGGAAGAAGAAAGGTAAGTGAACGAATTTGGATATTTTAAATATATTTTAAATGAATTACTTTATGCCAYTGCAGCCTTAAATTAAAGTACATATTTTATCAAAAAAGCTAAGCAACATTTTGAAATAATTATAAATACATTTAATTAATTCCTATTTATCTCTTTAGAAATCATCAATAGGTCTTCAAGCAGTAGAAGCAGAACAATTTTTATTTGTGAGTTTTTTGTTACATTTTATACATATATTATTGTACATATACTAAGTAGCTATTTAATTGAATGACCAGTGCGGTTGGTCCTAATAATTTAATTTATAAAAATAACTATTGTGTTTAACAAGTGCGTGCG
>NW_017535841.1:160582-162780 GCF_001853355.1 Bactrocera latifrons | reverse complement strand
ACCAACAACTACATAACAAAGCCTTAGAGCATTACAACAAAACTTGGGAAGTTGTGTATACAGACGGATCTAAATCCGACACAGGTGCTGCGTTTGCTGTGACAAATAAGCTAGGTTCCACCATTGCTGTATATTCTCTGGCTCCGTACTGCTCGGTATTCACAGCTGCAATACTTGAAGCGGTACTTTTTGCCTCCCGCAATGGAAAGAAAACGGTCATTTGTACCGATAGCAAATTCGCCATCGATGCTATTTTTAACCAATCAAATTGCATACCAATGATCCAAAAAATCCGTAACATTATTATGCAGCATAGCAATGTAATCAAAATAATGTGGGTACCTGCCCACATAGGGATCCGTGGAAATGAAACTGCAGATAGTAGAGCGAAGGCAGCCTGTTGCGAGCCTCTGAATATATCTGAACACTTCACCGACAAAGATATACGTAAGCTTGTAAAACTATCTATTAGTATCTCCTTTTCAAGTGAGTGGAGAGATTACAAATACCATTAAAAAGACTGTAACCCTACTGGGTCGAAACCATATTACGGCACTAGCTGTCCTACTAGGAATATAGACACATTTACCCGCTGTGAATTGATCACACACAAGCAACACATACGCATCTCTTGAATGGCACTACTAAACCAAACTGCCCGCATTGTGGATCCTCCGATTTTAACGTCATGCACATCCTCGACAACTGCCCAGACCTGCAACAGATACGACTTTCTTTGTTCAATAACTCTAAACCATCTGACTATCTCAAAACGACAAATGACCGTAGTATTAACATAATTGAAAAATTTGTAGCACTCTCTAAATTAAATATATAAAAAATAAGATCTTAAAAATAGATATCCTAAAAGTTGAATACACAGTATATATAATTATTTCTCTTCTTTAAACGATCATGTTCTCATATACTGTCATAACCACCTAGAACTTAATGTATGCTTAAGCCGAAGGCCCTGGCAGCCAGTGCTTTAGCTCGTAAGTGAGGTAATTATTTATAATTATTCATTAATTCAGAAAACAGATCAGGGTGCCCTGCCAGTTGACAAGTCAGATAATAAGACAAGAGATTCTGATTAAGTTATCTATGGCGTAGGGTAGGTAGGTTCGAGCTGATGTAGCGCATGATTTGAACTCTTGAAATTGCGAAATTCCGTCGGGTAGGTAGCTGATGTAGTTTTTATGAGGAAAATACAATCCTTTTTTTACAAATGTATTTCTGGGAAAAACAGATAATAGCAAAGGAGAAAGATCCTTTTTTCCACAAACGTATTTCTGGGATAAGAAGAAATAAGAATTCATATTTTTGGACTAATATATAATAATTGTGACATAAATATACAAATTAAAATAATAAATTTGAAATGAGCAAAGATATTTTGATTAATGCTTGTATACGTTTATTAAATTTAAAACTTCGGTCATTCCCAACCCAATTTGCATAATTTTTCCATAAATTAATTATTAAACTAAATATTAATTTTTTGGAATAATGTTATTTTGAAAATGCCCTTTATTTTTATAACATAACACAACCATCTTAATACTCGCTCTTCTAAATTTAATATTATCGAAATAAAAATGCTGTCGGCATATGTGCAAATGGGATATGTTGCCTCTTCGAAATTTTCATAGAAAGGAAAACTGCGTCGTCCAACAGCGTGASAGCTTATTGCTTACAATATATAGCAAACTAATAAGTATTCCATATATTGTAAGCAATAAGCAATGTGAAGTCTCCACAGGCAATAGGCACGGCAATACAGTTAGTAAGACATAGATTTTATCCTGTCGAGATGCCCCGTAAAGCAGTAAGTTGGATAACTCATGTGCTGAACATTCGTAAGAAGCATTGTATAACCCTACAAGTAACAAAAGTATCAGCTGTTTTCCAAGAATTTTTCACAGCTGAGATCACCTGATCGAAATCTGYYTTTTTGAGGCACAGAGATGTAATTAAAAGAAATGTAGTAGATCAAATTTTTTATGAAAAAGTATTTGTAACGGAAAACATTAATGAAAACTTTCAAGAATATTTTTGAAACAGAAGTTTGTTGGATATTTATTGCTCTTCCTAACCTCCTCTGAGGTTGCAATGTAGGCGCGCCACCGATCTTTTTTGGGTGTTCGGTTCCCCAGGAGGCCTATTTTCACCCTTTTTTATATATACAGTTTTAAATC
>NW_017535841.1:155777-160102 GCF_001853355.1 Bactrocera latifrons | reverse complement strand
TTTGAATATTTTATAAAAATTTTGTTAAAGTTATAAATTTTAAAACCTAACACGGCAACACACTATAGCAGATTTGAAGCATTTGAACGTTTAGTAGTAGAATATTTGGGGGCAACCCGTACCAAGTGACTAATTAGTAGCAGAATATTTGTGGGCAACCCGAACCAAGTGCCTAATTTGTAGAGGCAACCCGTACCAAGTGCCTAATTTGTAGTAGATTTTTGCGTATGTGTTAGTAAAAAATGAAGGATTGGTTACTTGTAGGTTTATACAATGGAAAGAAGGCACCGACATAACAATGCTCGCCATGTACACAAGGCAACACAGCTCTTCATTTTGCAAGTACACAATTTCGTTGTGGCCATACTAATACCGTGTACTTCAATGAAATTTTAATATTTTGCTCAAAGTGAAACTTTTTATGTAAAAAATAAGTAAATAGGTAAATTTATTCGTTTACAAACTACAAAGCTTTAAATCTCATTAAATTCCTCGATGGACCCACTTTTTGATATCAGCGATCAACAATTTTCATGGTTTCTCTGACGCATCTGAAAAAGCTTACGCAGCAGCTAACACTCGACCCGAAGAACTGGCCATTTACCAAAAAATCAATCTATACAACACTGGAACTCCGACCAATCAAGACCTTCGTGAACACAACACMAGAGGATATGCTGGATAGATTCTCATCCTTACCAAAAGCCATTCGAAAACTACCCGCACAAACCTAATTATTTTATCCAAAAAAAAGTATTTCCAAGAAGAGTATGAAGCCTTAACCCAAAAAACCAGCATACCCAAAAAGTACAATTTTGACCCTAAACCCTTTAATCAATCACAAAGGAATAATGCGAGTTAATGGTTGGTTGAGCAATTTAGCGGCATTATCATACAACGAGAGTTATCCTATTATACTACCCTATAGCAGTCGATTAGCCAAACACCTCACCCAATTTACTAATCTAATAACCCTTCATGGCAGAAACCAGCTAGTCTTACGACTGATGCGTTCAGAATTTTGGATACCGAAACTGAAAACCCTCATCGAGTCTACCATTGATCAGTGCAAAACTTGCGTTTGCACAAAGGCACATCACTAAGAAGATTATGGCAGCACTACCCGCGTACCTTAACCCGTTCATTCGCAGTAACAGAAATAGATTGTGCCGGTCCCTACGACATAAAAATTACACCTGCCGAGTTTGTTTGTTTTGCAACCAAAGCAATGCATCTAGAGCCAATAAGTGATCTCACCACCAATGCATTCATGGCCGCATTCACACGTTTCTTTTCTATGCGCGGATGTCCCGCTGATCTCTACTCAGGCAATGGAACTAATTTCGTTGGAGCATCTAAACTTTTAATTAAAGATCGGCGAGAATCATGAAGTCATGAAGTCAAGTAACAACTAGTGAAGAACAATAAAACAACAACTGGCACTTTAATCCTCCAGGAGAAAAGCTTAAAAAGCCACTTGAAAAAGGTATCTCAGAACCAGAAATTCACTTTCGAAGAACTAGCTACCCTTTTAACCCGAATCGAAAGGTTCTTGAATTCTCGACCATTAAATTAAGACCCAACGAATTTAGAATCTGTAACTCTAGGCCAGTGCCTAATAGGTACCCCTTTATTAATCCCAGGAGAACCCAACTTAGAAGATGCACATCTAAGTATCGCACAAAGATGGCCGAAACTGAAGATACTCCATCAACACTTCTGCAAACGATGGAAAGAAGAATATTTAAAAGAACTCCACAAAAGATATGAGAGGAAATACCCTAAACGCAATATAAACGTCAACGATATGGTGGTTATATGCCAAAAAACACTACCCCCAAATGAGTGGAGACTTGGTCGCATCGAAAAAATGTTTGTCGGTGCAGACAATAATGCAAAGAGTAGCTGATATACGTGGAGGATGGAGCCATGTGTAGAAGTTCACGCAAATGAGGAAAGTTCTCTGATCGCCGTTCACTTGGGATTCTTTTACATATGACTCAAGCAGCTCACGACTTCCGGTCCTTGACCAAGTATCCTCTGGGTAGCCTAAGAACATCCGTTTGAAGGCGAGCTAAAGTGAGAAGGCGAAACATTCCCTGCATAGGGTTGTGCGCTGGGTTTGGGACACGCCACGTAAAAAAACACCCCCAATGAAAACGCAACAACAGCCTCGGATGAGAGACCCCACTTTTGATGACGACCGTGGCAAACGAAATAAAGACTACGAATTGAGGGCATGCACCTGGAATGTCTGGTCCCTTAATTGGGAAGGTGCCCAGCTGGTTGCTGTCCTCGTAAAAATAAAGGCTGAGATCACCGCCGTCTAATGCGATGGACGGGACAAGGACAGAGACGAGTAGGTCCTTGTGGCTTTACTACAGTGGCCATATAAAGGAGTGCAAGTTTGGTGTGGGATTCGTGGTGGGAGAGAGACTCCATCGCCAAATACTATCATTCACTCCGGTGAATAAACGTCTAACCACCATCCGCATCAAAGAGAGGTTCTTCAACATATCGCTGATTTCCGCCCACGCCCCGACGGAAGAGAAGGACNTCGCCGAGTACTATCATTCACTTCGGTGAATTAACGTCTAGCCACAATCCGCATCAAAGCGAGGTTCTTCAACATATCGCCGATTTGCGCCCACGCCCCAACGGAATAGAAGGACGATGTGACCAAAGATGCCTTTTATGAGTGCTTGGAAAGCACTTATGAGAGCTGCCCCCGCCACGATGTCAAAATGGTGCTTGGCGACTGGGTGGGCAAAGAAGGTATCTTTGGTACTACGGTCGGTAAATTCAGCCTCCACGAGGAAACATCCCCAAATGAGTTGAGGCTGATCGGCTTCGCCGGGGCCCGAAATATGGTTATCTGTAGTACTAGATTCGATCTCCGGATCGAAAAACCATCAACCAGATCGATTATGTTGTGATAGACGGAAGACACGTCTAAAGTGTTTTAGATGTGCGTGCACTCCGAAGTCCTAACATCGACTTGGACCACTATCTTGTTACAGCCAAGATTCGCAAACGCCTCTGTGCAGCAAAAAACGCACTCCATCCAACACAAGGAAGGTTCGACGTCGAGAAGCTGCAATCACAACAGACAGCTGAACGATTTTCTACTCGGCTTGCACTCCTGCTCTCTGAGAGCACTCGTCAACAACTCGGGATACGGGAACTGTGGGACGGAATTTCAAACTCCTTACGTACAGCTGCAACCGAAACCATTGGTTTTCGGAAAAAGGCCAAAGAACAGCAAGTACCACGAAGAGTGCCGTGTCGCAGCGGAGAGAAAACCGGCTGCCTACCTCGCAACGTAACGATCGACCACAATAGGTGCAGGAGGGGATAGGTACCGAGAGTTGAAGAGGGAACCGAGACGCATTTGCGGACAGAAAAAGAAAGAGRCCGAAATGCGTGAATACGAAGAGCTTGATCAGCTGGCCGACAGGGTTGATGCACGAAAAGTCTACGAAAAAATGCAGCGGCTTACAGAAGGTTTCAAGACCGGAGCATACTCTTGTTGAACCCCCAAAGGTGATCTAGTCACCGATGCCCAGAGCATACTTAAATTATGAAGGGAACACTTCTCCGGCCTGCTGAATGGCAGTGAACGCACAATGCCAGGAGAAGGCGAACCCGATCCCCCAATCGATGACGATGGAGCAGACGCTCCATTGCCCGACCAGGAAGAAGTTCGAATAGCAATTATCCGCCTGAAGAGCAACAAAGCGTCGGGGACCGATGGTTTGCCGGCCGAGCTATTCAAACACGGCTGCGAAGAACTGAGAAGGAGCATGCGCCAACTACCGTGGGATAAGCCTTCTCAATATCGCATATAAGGTTCTATCGAGCGTATTGTGTGAAAGATTAAAGCCTACCGGCAACAAACTGATTGCACCTTATCAGTGTGGCTTCAAACTTGGAAAATCAACAACCAGATCTTTACCGTGCGCCAAATCTTGGAAAAGACCCGTGAAAGGAGAATCGACACTCAACACCTCTTCGTCGATTGCAAAGCTGCTTTCGACAGCACGAAAAGGAGCTGCCTTTATGCCGCGATGTCTGAATTTGGTATCTCCCCCTGTATCTGGAGAAAATAGTTCGAACTGCAGAACTAAATAGAGAAGGTACCATCTTCTATAGGAGTGTACGGCTGCTGGCGTATGCCGATGATATTGACATCATCGGCCTCAGCACCCGCGCCGTTAGTTTTGCTCTCTCCAGRCTGGACAAGGAAGCAAAGCAAATGGGTCTGGCAGTGAACGAGGGCAAGACGAAATATCTCCTGTCATCAACCAAACAGGGTCGCACTCGCG
>NW_017535841.1:143381-151903 GCF_001853355.1 Bactrocera latifrons | reverse complement strand
GTATATATATACAAGTATATACACAAATAACCCTTGATTGTATAAACATAAATAATTGTATATATTAACACACCCATACTAGTACATATATACATATTGTACCCTCAAATACATATGTAAATTGCATTGTAATACAAATCTAATAATTTTATTTTATTTGGCACACCGGCAAACATAACGTCGACAACCCCGACACAATTTAGAATAGTCAACAACTGAATCAGGTTTTTTTTTAGTTTATAAGCACGAGGTTTTATGTTCTTTAATTTACATAACTCTATCGAAAACCACAACTTAGAATTTATTCTTCGAATAACAACACATTTCCAAACAAATCTTTTAAATAAACTTAAACTAGTTGCATTAAAATGAGAGTCACTAAATTCAATATTGCTACTGTAATCTTGCCAAGTTACTTTAGAAAGTTCGCAACTAATCTTCTTAAAAGTAATCTTCGCAAAGTTGAACCGAAAACAAAGGCCTTGAGTATTATTATGAAGTAAGTTGGCTATGATTTCGATATTAATTTCYAAAGCAGGATGATAAGAGTCCTCTGGCAGAACAAAAGGATCACATCGGACAACAGAGAATATTGAAGTGTTACAACATAAAAAAAACTTATTAAAAACTTACCAAACTTGTTGGAATTTAAATTAATTTGGTAAAAACCCAACTACGAGGTTTCACCTAAGAACACATTAAAACATAAGCGTGTACTAAGAGGAATGATGTAATAATTAATATATTTCCATGATACACACGGAACACACATAAAACAATTATGGAATCAGTATTATTAGAAATTAGCATACGAGGTGTGTTCAAAAATATCGCGAATTTGTGTTTTTTCAAAAATTATTTATTTATTCATGAATATTTATTTTGTCCCCTTCAAAAGTAATCCCCATGAGATATTATACACTTGTGCCAACGGTTTTTCCAATCTTCGAAGCACTTCAAAAAGTCATTTTTTTTTTCTTCTCCAGCTCCTCCTTCGATGCTGTCTTTATCTCGTTATGAGCTGTCTCTTATACACATCTAGATGTGTATAAGAGACAAGATCTGGGGAATACGGTGGCTGCGGCATCATTAGTGTGTTGTTTTTGGCCAAAAAGTCGCGCACAAGCAACGATGTGTGAGCAGGGGCGTTATCGTGGTGCAGAAGCCAATTTTTGTCACACCTTCTCGGCCTTCAGAGAACATTTTGTACCATCGATAAGCGTTGCTTCGGTCCAAGGTAGCTTCTCCGCATGCCACAATCAACATTCGGAATGCATCCGCGCACTTAATTTCGTTTTTCACACAAAATTTGATACAGCTTCTATGATCCATTTTTTTGAATAGGTAAAAATCGAAGACGATCCAAAACACGTGCAAGCAAAGCAGCTGTTAACAATTAAATGAACATTCAAAATGCCAAGCTTGTCGGCATAAGTGAGAGACATGAGTACCAACATAACGCCACTAAAATTCGAAACTCGAAAATTCAAAATTCGCGATACTTTTTGAACACACTTCGTATTTATTAAAGAAGCATGCAGTATTTATATAGACAAGTTCGATTGAGGCAGTATATGTGATAGAGTTAAGTAAATATGACACCAATTCGAATGCACTTAAATTTAATAAAACTTGCATGAGATATCTCGTTTTCTTCAGATGCAATTAAAGAATGTACAGCAAACAGAACACCACATATTCTGCTCAGCCGGTCATATATTTCAAATTTACTATTGAATATTAGTTTGGGTCGATTCCGGACTTTTTTCGATTCGGGATTTCTAATAGTGCGGAAAAGTTGCCTGAGTACTTCCTGATTCCAATGCAACTTTTTGTTTTGAGATTGGATTGCATCTTCAACCCCAACTCGCCTAAAATCGTGAAATTGCCTACCTAGCGCCTGAAATACGCATCTCATGTTGTCACGTCATTTGCTACCAAAATGATCCGAATCGAAGAAGGACCGGAATCGACCCACCCTATTGAATATCTCATTATCAAAAATATGGGGCTTTAGCCAAGCTTCTGTGAAAGCGATGATTTTAAAATTACAATTTATGCTATTTAAATACAATTCAGTATTGTATTAAGACCTCACATATTTTGATAATAATTACTCAGCAAATTATCGTTAATCAGTTTTTTGTATCAATGGGGGTTCTTGGTATTTCAGCAACAACTCGTTTATCATTAATGTTGACGAGATATAACACTTTATGTTATCAACTGTAGTATCCGTAGCAAGTCTTGATATGAAAATTTACTTTTCGCATCATTACAACTAAATTTTTAAGTAACAGACTTAAAGTTATTTAGTGGTGGATCCTGAGATCCTTTCAAGGAAGATGCGGGGGTCTTTCCATCGGAGGAATGTTTCAGATTTTCTTCTTAACTATTTAGGAATTTGAATAATTAAAACAATTGTTCGCGAGAGACGCAATCGGCTTACGTTCAGAACTAACCGAGAAATGAATAGCAAAAGAGTTTTAAGAATCTAAATTTAAATCTGCTAAGATATGGAAACCAACATTTGAAAAACTATGCACTAGAATTAATTTATAGCCATGCCTTCCCATTATAATTTAGAAAGTTTGCTTTCAAATTATTGCCTAACCTTTACCATATTTTGAACACTGATGATCTATGTATATTATGTTACTAAGAACGTAAGCTAAATTATGAGATTTATTCGATTCGAAGACAGAAATCAACGAAGCCTACGATTTCAAACCGATAAATTCACTATGACTTCTGAAGTTTGCTAAGAGTACAAGGTATATATTCACTCAATACATGCCCAATATATGGGATGAAAGTAGATAACCCTCAGTTTCTCTTGGAGAGATTGTTACTATGAAATTACCAGAACCGTATTTAGGATGTGGCAGAAATATAACCACGGACAACTTTTCTACAAACTACCTTGAGCAAAAAAACTTTTATCAAAAAAAATTACGATTGTTGAGACAATTAGAGCATATAGGAAAGAGCAAAACTGAAAAACGACGACATGGGAATTTTCACAACCAAACTCTATTGGTAAAATAATTGTATGTTGACAGTTTACAAAGCCAAACAAAGAAAGAAAGTTTTAATTCTTGATTCCCGAACACCGGAGAAATTCAATTGTATAATAGCTCCAAATTTGGCGTAGATATAACCGACCAAATGGCCAAGAATTATTCGGTAAAATATTAATCTCGGAGATGGCCTTTGTAAGTATTTTTGTATGCGGAACATGTACAGTTGAGAAACCCATTTGTAAACAATGCGAGTAAAAAAAATTAAATGTATATTATGTATGTCGTAAATAAAAGAAATTATATTTTTATACTGATAAGCTGGCTATTGGTCTGCATTCAATATTGAAAAATATAAGTTACGAAAGAC
This sequence comes from Bactrocera latifrons, assembly GCF_001853355.1. Taxonomy (NCBI): domain Eukaryota; kingdom Metazoa; phylum Arthropoda; class Insecta; order Diptera; family Tephritidae; genus Bactrocera; species Bactrocera latifrons. Next base: position 148,513 of record NW_017535841.1, on the reverse strand, counting down.
CGGTCATTTGCCCGGCCGCAGTTGGAAGAAGCATAATTGAAGTGTCGGTAGGAATAGTGTTAAAGAAAAAACTCAACAACTTTAAATTTAATGGGGAATATTTATAATCATTCGAAAGAATATTCTTTCGCATTTATTTTTTGAAGATTATCTCTTTAAAATGTTCGCCGCGGCTACGTCTCAAATGGTCCATCCGTTGAGTCCAATTTTCGATGACTCGTTCAGTCAATTAACTAGTAACTAAAGACTGAATCAAAGCGGGATTGTCCGCATAGACAGGAAAAAGTCTGACGGTGTGATATCACTCGATTTTGGTGGGTATTGAATCGATCGGCCCAAAAGTGCTCTCTCAATATATCCATTGACTGGTGTGATGTGTGGGAAGTAGCCCCGCTTGTTGAAATCAAGTGTCGCAGAGATTACGAACTTTAATTCCTGGTATCAAATAATCGGTTATCATAGCGCGATAACGTTAGCCATTAGCGGTTACGTTTCACCTGCTTAATTTTTAAACAAATATGGACCGATGATTCTGCCATTCCACAACCTACACTAATCCGTTGACTCAAATGCAGCAATTTTGTTTGTTTATATACCCATTGAGCCAAAAATTGGCCTCATCGCTGAACAGAATTTGGCTCGAAAACGTCGGGTCTTTTTGAAACATTTCAAGAGATCATAGAGCGAAGCGATATCGCTTGGGAAGTCGATCGTCTTCAGTTCTTGCACACGCTGTATTTTGTACGCTGCATGTGGTCTATTCGGTTGAATATTATCCCATAATGAATGCTGGGTCTCAATGCTGGCTGGCTTTACTTGCTATCGTTGACTTTTCGCACATTGAATGCTTGTATGCTCAAATAAGCACTTTGAACGCTGCCACTTACTAAATATCTTGTGGATCAAAACGCCAAACAAAACATTAGTAATAGTTGAATTRTTTTTAAAAATTTCATTAGAACTAGTTTTTCGTCAAACGTCATTTTATTATATGTATATATACTAAATATTTAAAAAAAAGGACTATTGAATAAAGCACCTCAATTTGGATCAACCGTGATAATATTTGACATGTTAAGACTATTTTCACAAGAAGTTGTTGCGTTAGTTTATTTTCGACTTCATCGAAATACTCTAACCCTGCCGAATTTCCCTACAGCAGGGTTGACGATTCCTGCTCTATTAAATAGATGCAATTGTATAAGAATACAAGTAAAAAATCATATGGTTGGTATCAATTTTCTACAGCTAAGATCACTTGAACGAAATATTTTGCTTTACCGGACATATATGTATTTACATAAAGGGAATGTAAAATAAAAACTTTTTGTAACTTATATTTAATGAAGCATTTTAATAAAAAGATTTAAGAATATTTTCGAAACAAATATCTGAATCCTATTGAAATATTGATCACAAAATTATTAATACATTTTATGTAATCAATGTGAAAATACACTGAATTTCATAATTTGCAAAATGTGAAAATATTGTTTGGCTTAAAAAATTTTCCGTGTAAATGGCTTTTTTCTGTACACGGTTGCATGAAACACGTTATTTTTACAGTAGTATTTTACAATTTTAGATATAGAAAGATAGAATTGATCGAAAACATATTTAAAAGTACACATTTTTTAGCATAGCACTAATGGTTGAATATTTGAAGAAGCCCGTACCGAATGCCTATTTTTAGTAAGAGGATTGGTGAAAAATAAAATTACCGCATTAACCATTCTTATGGTTAATCATTGTTCAAATAAAGGGGTTTGTTGTGCAAATTCTCCTGAATCACAATTTCATTAGCCTCAAATAATTTTTAAAAGGCACATCTAGTGTGAAAATGTTAAATCTTTTTGTCATATTTCCATAGTTTATACCTTTTTAAATAACATATCAACACTATAACTCAAATGTATTTTGAAATACAAATGTTTCTTCAGTTTTTAAACAACTTTTTTCGAAGTTGTTGGAATGATAACTCAAAGGCAAAAATCTAATCATAATGAAACTTAATTCTACGTATAATGACTGATCCGGTCAAAATCTAACAAAATTTGGGGTTAAATTCAACTTTTTTTTTCAAAAAAAGTCACTATTCAAATTCAAAACAATCAAAACAGCAGTTCTTTTTAATGTCCAATAATCAACGTTTGTCTAGGCAGTCCCACTAAGTATGCGAATTTAAACTTATGCCTAAATTAATTACAATATCGCAATTGCTATTTTTGCATCTACCACTGCTACCTTAGTTTGTAGCACATCAATGAGTAACGGATCTCTTTGTTATTTGATTTCATATACATTCTACTTCGTTAAACAGTCGTCAAATCATCAATTTAGCCACACTTATTAAGGGAGAAGCCTGCTTTTGAGGCTTTAAAAAATCGTTTCCTTTAGACAGTTTTTTGGAAATGAAAGAAATAATTGATTAAAGCAAAATTTCTAGGGTTTATAGTTATATTAGATTGTCAAAGAAGTCTTGCGGTATTTTCGCTAGTTGGCGCTGAGAGCGCGTAGTTCTAGTTCGCACCGCATATAAAAATTTATCGGCACTCGATACTTTGCATATCGTAAGAAGTTTGATTTTAAGAAATTCTATACTTYGTACTAATGCAAAGCAACATGCAACTTGAAACTCAGCCGTTATCTTAAGTAAATATGTTTGTTTGTTAATTGTTGAGTGCATACGTATTGCATATATGACAGTGCATACGTGCCTGATATGATGTATTTGTTTTGTATTGCTTCAGCATTGGCGAAGATAAGCCTGTTCAATATATTTGAACCCCTTGCTTATAAAAAAATTAAATAACTAAATATATGTTTGTATGTATTACAGCTTATTGTTTATTGCTGCTTGACTTGGGGTTGTTTTCAAGTGTATAATTCAATACATGTGTGTAATTTAATGTTATCTCATCTGTAAATTTATGACTTGTGTCCAAATGCATTTTTATTTTTATTAGATGTGCATTGCATGTAAATGCATTATGTATATGTATATGTATGTATATTAACATATAATATTATATGAATGCTGGGTATTATAGTATATGTTAATATACATACATATATATAGATCTGTATATCTAGTAGAACTTCGGCTTTGCTGATAAGTAAGCATGTTCAATAATATTTGAAAAGAGTGTTCTGCCCAATCCACAAAAAAGAGAGACCCCCTAATCTAAGTGAAAAATTAAAACCCATCGTAAACAAACTGATTGTATCTTATCAATGTGGCGTTAGGAAGGGAAAATCAACAACTGACCCGTGAAAATAGGATCCACACCCACCACATCTTCTTCGATTTTAAAGCTTCTTTTGACAGCACGAAAATGCCGCCATATCCAAATTTGATAGCACCGCAAAAGTAATACGGCTCTGTAAACTGACGTTGAGCAATACCAAAAGCTCCGTCGGGATCGGGAAGGACTGGGCAGATGTGTGTACTATATGGTACGAAAATGAATGAAATAGAAATTTCTATTTTGTTTAAACACATAGTTTTTTTTATCGTTTTAATGCAATATGAATTAGTAACAAAATCTTTTTTATAAGTGCATTGATTATTTTTTTATTTTCCCTTCATGTTGTGGTAACCCATTATGGAAATCAAAACAGCATTGTTTGAATGCTAAAGTATTACACCAAATTTTCTGCAACCAAACTGAGGTTGTTCTTCACATTGGTGGCAGCGAGCACATCTACCCAGTTTTGATATTAAATGAAGTACGTTTACTGATATCGTTATTATGCCCTCCATCAGATCGTCGTGGAATGGCCTGAGTTATTAAAGCTTCTGCCATTTCCACAAGGAAGTCAAATTGACTAATAACCGTAGAGTTGTCATATTTTGCACATAAAACTTATAAAATGAATTTACCGTTGCTGCTTCGGATGCATTTATAAGCACCGGCCGGTACTATTTTTTTCCACATACCTTAATGCGGTAGTTGTTCATAGTTCATAGCATTGTCGAATAAGTCAACGCCTTCTATGTTGACTATATTTGTGTATTAATAAGTTTTGGTCAATAATCGTAATTTTCTGAATTTTTTCACTCAAAAAGTAGTCATATAATGAAATTGTTTGAAATCTTATTATTACTGAATTGTCAATCCAGCGTTTTGCTCAGATATTATTAGTTCTGTCGATTACCAAATCGGTTGTTCGCTGTGGTTTCTTCTTCATCTCTTTCATACCTAATAAATCAAGACGACTGATGCTAATATTTCGCACAGTGGCAGTTGCCAAATATCCAAGTATGATACATCAAATTGTGGATCGTAAAACAGTTATCGAAAGTGACGTTATGCTGTTTTGATATTCCTACTTTGATAGTAGGGTTAATTCTCAAATTTGCAAATTTTTATTACTACGCCATTTCGATTATTAATTAATTCGTAGAGCAACTTCTATGACCAATATAAACTTCCCCATAAATTTTCGAAAAAATCGTAAAGCGGGATCTATAGTACAGGTTAAATAATTACACCATTAGTTGATATTTATATTATTTAAACCTTGATCATTTAATGTTTTTGGAAGACCCATTTAATTAAAGATTATTAACAATGCTTTCTTGGTTTCCAAACAATTCAAAGCATTAACTTTTTCTATAATAACAAACTAAGAATATTAATCGATGTTATTCATCAATTTTGTAAATTGGTTGTGTAACTTTGAATGGTATTATAATGATTACACAGTTCATAGTTATTTATTAATTGAGTGATTTCCTTAAGAAAAACCACCAACCAGATCGATCATGTTGTGATAGACGGAAGACACGTCTCCAGTGTAGATGTGCGTGCACTGCGAGGTCCTAACATCGGCTCGGACCACTATCTTGYTGCAGCGAAGATTCGCACGCCATCAAGCGCAAGGAAGGTTCGACGTCGAGAAGCTACAATCACAACAGACAGCCGAACGATTTTCTACTCGGTTTACACTCCTGTTCTCTTTGAGCACTCGTCAACAACTCGGTATAAGGGAACTGTGGGACGGCATTTCAAACTCTTTCGGAAAGTACAAAAGAACAGCTGGTACGACGAGGAGTGCCGTGTCGCAGCGGAGAGAAAACAGGCTACCTACCTCGCAACGTTACGATCGACCACAACACGTGCGGGATG
>NW_017535841.1:137633-142281 GCF_001853355.1 Bactrocera latifrons | reverse complement strand
GACCTGGCTTCACTTGGAATATCTAATTGGCGCCACGTAGCGAAAAGAAGAAACGACTGGCGCGCTGTTGTTAACTCGGCTATAATCGCGTAAGCGGTGGCTACGCCAATCAAGAAATAGAAGATTTCCTTAAGAAAATTGTTTTAAATTTTTTTTTTTTGCTTTGTTTTCCAATTGATTTTTTGTAAATTATTTGAATCGTTCAATTTCTGCCGTTTGCTCTCTTTATTACAGCTATTCAATGGGTAAATTATTGAAAATAATCACTTTATATGTGTTCCATATAAAGTGGTCAATCACAGATTTATTATGATGCCACGAAGAGGTCGCACTAATATCAGTCGGCGTTCTTTTTGCCATCAACATTGGCAGCCCAGAGCACATGCACGAGTCCTCGAAGGATGCGATACATACCTGTACGTGCGAAATTACGGGCGGGCGAATTTGTTTGTTACATTCACATGCAATGCAACATGACCATAGATTACAGAATTTTTTAATCGCAATCAATCAGCAAGATCGTCACGGTGTTACAGCACGGCTTTTCAAACAACAGCTAAGATCTTTGATGGACTTTCCTGAAGCAACGTATGTATATATAGTGCTGCTAGATGTGGGATGTACTTTGATGAGGACAAAATGCAATAAATGCACGAAACACTATCCACGTGTTTTTCTTTCGGAAACACAAATTGGAAATGATGGATTCATTGTATCGGCGTCGCTCACCAGACGACAATGGCAGAACATTCAGCATTCAATTTAGAGGAGTGAATACCGAAGTTGACAACACATGGATCGTACCATATTCCCCACTATTGTCTAATTCATATTAAAAACTCATATCAATGTTGAGTATTGCAGTTTCGTGAATTCGCTCAAATACTTTTGCAAGTACGCCACTAAAGAAAGCGGCGGTTATTGGCCTTGATGAGATGAGATCAGCAAGTATCAAATGGGTCGATACGTGAACTGCAATGAATCCTTTTGTAAGATATTTACTTTTCTAATTCATGAACATTTTCCGACTGTTGTGTATCTCGCAGTTCAATTGGAGAAGGCCAAAGAGTATACAGTACCGCCAGTGGAACACCGCCAACAACTAAATTGACATTGACGAATTTTTTCTCAACTTGCATCAGTGACCGGTTTGTGATAACCCGATTAATTGTTACGCAGCTATCAAATACACGGGGGAAGAGTACTTGATTTTACGAATTCCGTTGAGTTCCAACGATTTGCCATATCAGTTCAAAACTATTCACTTTCCAGGGAAAATTGTATTTGAGATGACAATCAACAGGCCACAAGGATAGTCCTAGAAGTGTGGCATAAATATGGAAATGTCATGTTTTCACACAGCTAGCTATACGTGGCGTGCTCTCGAGCTGGAAACCCATCTTCTCTGTACATTAATGCATCGCAACAGAAACCATAAAATGGTGTTTATCAAGCTGAGTTACATTGAAAAAAATTTAGAAAATCGCATATAAATAATTTTCAGCAGGTATAAATTCAACTTTCTTGTCACTTCAAAACACATAATTTCGCGCAGGTAACGTCTTAAATCGTTTTGATATCGCATAAATCGTTATTATTGCATATAAATTAAGTTGTATCGCTATATTCTTTATTTAGTCCTTTGTACATTATTATGATTAAGACTTGATTTGACTTTAAAATCTGTAATTAATTTAAATTGATTTTTGAATACATTTAATGGTCGTTCTGTTATCTTAATGAAGCTTTAAATATATTCATGGGTGAATTAATAGTGTCCACATTAAACTCAGATTCTTCATTAAAGAGACACTATCAATTTTAATACGACAAAGGGCGTCTGCCTCACGATTTTCTTTAATTGATATGTACTTTACGACAAAGTGGAATTCATTAAGCCAAAGTTTCCAATTTTTTAATTAAGCTTCCTTAAGTTATGGAACCATTATAGCGGCCTATGGAATGATCATATATTTTATTATAAAATCCCTGCCATATAAATAATGTCTAAAATACTTTGTAGTCCGAACCATGGCTAAAAGTTTTTTCTCAGTAGTTGAGTAGTACAATTCATGTTCATTGAATATGCGACTGGCAATTCTTACGGGAAGTCTTCAAAAATTGGAATTTTTTTGCCTAAAACTCTTTATATATAATCTAAGAATATGTCTCCAAAGTTATAGATGGGAATTCGAAATAATTTCGAAGCTAGAAGGTAAACAGTGACCGAGCGTCTAGCAGATATATTAGGGTTTGGGCAGATAGCGAAAACTTTGACGCACGATTTTTCGGTTTTTCATTTTTACGATTTTTCTTAACTGGCGTTCAGGATAGAAAAAAACTAAACGTCGTATGGAATTGAGGCAATTTGGCATTAATTTATCTTCTATTTAAACTAAAAAAACTAGGAAAAGTCAAGTTTGAACATATTTTTAAACAACATAAAGTAAAACTTTTTTGGTCAAAACCCATTTTTTAAGCCTCTAAAGGTGGAGAGCCTGTCTTAAGGCGTTATACCAGTGTGACACTTCCAAAAAATAAAAAAAAAAAATTGTTTGCCCTTTCGATAGTTTATATTTCCACAAATATTTGTGAAATCTGAAAGGTTGTCTCTTGAATAGTTTTTAGATGGCAGCCTTCTGAAAAGCGACCGCTCAGAGGCATAATCATGTAGAGTATTTGACCCACCTAACAGTTTCAGAGGCAAAAAAAACGTTAAAAACATTTTTTTTTTTTAATATAAGCATCAGATATTTGAAAAATATAATATGTTATATCAAAAGTACATCTTTGAGCAATATCTACTGAAATTTCGATACAAAAATGTTTAAAATGCAACTCATGTCTTTGGGTGTCTCACAAAAAAGTGCTCTCGCTGTGGGCAGTATAACTTCATATAAAATTAAAAAACTAAGCATATTCCGTTAGTAAATATCTAAATCCAGTTTTGAACGAAGGAAATAAAATAATATCTAAATATCATTTTTTTTGGTCAAATTTTCGCCATTTWTTGTTCAAAAAACTAAGTTATAATGAAAAAGAAAAAATCCTTCGTTCAATAACTAGATAATGTTATTTTTAAAACGTGTACACAATACGAACTAAATCGGTCGATAAATTTTCCAGAAATCCTGTCAATCGACTTCAAGAACACAGTTCCGAGAAAAACACGTTTATAAACGGGGCACTAGCGGAGCTAACCTCGAGCGCACAAGTTCTCAAGGCTGTATYTCAGAAATTATTAGTCAGATCAACTTTAAAATTTAGGACAATATTCTAGAGGTATTGTAGAATTAATAAAGCGAACAAAAAAAATCGATTTTTTTTAATTTTCCAACCCACCCGTTCACATGAGCTATGAACGTTCTGCAACATCCCATATCGCATCAAGTCACGTCACAACACCTCACACAAAAGTTCAAAGCATACACCACTACACACACACACATCAAACACAGTACCTAGCACCGCTCATTATTACAACACAACAACCACACGATCATCAACGAGACGACTCGGAGTAATCTAATATTCACCACCCAAACTATCAAAAGGGCTAGATCCGAACGGGATCGCTCTCTTTTCGTTTCATCTGCAAAGAAAGACGGTCGACCCGCAACTATTAATTTTTCTAAAACCGCAACCTCCGCACTTTCTATTTGTGACTTTCCGCCAAAGTGATGTAGTGACGTGAGTCCCGGATACAGAGTGTGCGATAGAAAGTTCTTTTTATTTAGCAGAAGTATACTATTATATCGAGTAAGTATACTAGTGTTACACGTTAACGAATGGTCCTTCAAGCCTTTCCGAAAGGCACCTAAGCACAAAGAAAAAAAAATGTATATACATACATATACATATAAAAAAGGAAAAATATATATACTTACATATATTAAAGTGAACACAGAACCACAGTCACGATGAAAAAAAATAGACACGGAAAGATCACACAAGAAAAAAAGGAAAATGACCTGAAGTGAAGGAGAAAGATACAGAAAAGAAACCGAAATTGTAGAGTGAGTGAAAAAACAACAAAAAACATACTAACTTGAAATGCGGGAGCACAGATAAATTAGCAAGCACATAAACATATATAAGTCGCAAGAGACTACGCCAACGAACAACAAAGGAGGAAGAAACCTAATCAAAAGGGACAGCGCTGGACATACATACATATTTATAAAATTAACATAGGAACAAACAAAGCAAAATAACCAAAAACCCCTGGCGGAAAATAATGTGAGTCCGTTCCATATATTAATTTGATATTGATATTAATTACTATGCACATATACGAGTATATATATGTATGTATGTTAAGTTCAGTTTCGACGCTATTTCGGGACACCGTTAACAGTTCGATATATGTATACCTACAAAAAAAAGAGTTATAACTGCAAAAAGTACAGTACCCGCCTTTTGCTTAGCTTGTGTCGTTAGACACCCTTTTATATAATTTCACACAAAAAAATTTTTTTTCCTAAGTCAAGTATAACTAACATACTTGGGATAATTCTTTCTATACCGCTTGTGCTATAAAAAAAAGCAACAAGCGGAAGATACGAAAAGTAAACCAAATATATACATATACTAGCGGGGCCCGGTGTGCGTTGCTACACCCATGCAACACTATAATGGAAACTTCTAG
>NW_017535841.1:114764-127948 GCF_001853355.1 Bactrocera latifrons | reverse complement strand
TGCAAATGCGTCTCGCTTCCTTCTTCAACTCTCGGTATCTATCCCATCCCGCACGTGTTGTGGTCGATCGTAACGTTGCGAGATAGGCAGCCTGTTTTCTCAAAAATACATTTGTAAAAAAAAGGATCTTTATCCTTTGTTATTATTTTATTTTTCCCAGAAATACATTTGCAAACAAAAGGATCTTTATCTTTATTTTATTTTTCCCAGAAATACATTTGTAAACAAAAGGATCTTTAKCCTTTTTWATTTTCCACATAAAAGATTTAAAGAGTTCAACAGCTCAAAACGTGCGCTACATCAGCTACCTACCCGACGGCATTTCGCAAATGATAAAATAAATTTTTCAAGAGCTCAAAGCATGGGCTAAATCAGCTCGAACCCTACGCCTTTGCGCAAATCATTATATCATGATAGCAAATGCCCACATACAGATTTGGCAATGGCAATAGTTATAGATTTGACAGTTCGTATTCTATATATTCTATCCTGTCGAGATGCCTCGTTATGCATCATTCTTGCTAGCTAGCTGAGCGGCGACTTTTTTCTAATACTTATATTTTGCAGTGCTGCTGGTCGGGCAAAAGCAGTTTGCGCAACATGGTGCATTTCAGAACAGACCATATATCTTTGAAACCACTTGTCCAATGCAATGCAAACTTCTCAGAAACCATCTACTCATAGGCCCGAAGGTACCCTAAAAATTTGGAGGTGATTCGTTCAGTGGTTCTTGAGCTATAGCGTACCATTAAATTGCCACTTATTTTTATATATATAGATAATTAAAACATACATATTATATATTATTGCAAATTCTTCCATTTTAATATATGTACATATTTATATGCATACATATATGTACTTACGTACATACATGAACGAACTTAACCTACATAAATCTATAACATATAATAATATTAAACTACCGGCTTGTATGTTCAATTTGTGTCTCCAAACGCACTACCAAAAACCATAACAAAAACAATTTACAAAGAGTACTCATTGCTTGCAAATTTCCAGCGATACCCCTTGGGTTATAAAGCAACAAGCTAGATCGCTTAGAACATTCAAACAATGGTAGGTAATAAAAAAAAAATAAAGAAATAATAAAAAGAGAGAAAAAAGGCATTACTTTTATTTCTAAACTTTTATTGAATAAAAAAATTTCTTAGTCTAAATTTGTTTAGTTGGCATTTCATAATGTAGATCATTATTGCAATTTTCGTAACATGACCACCGTAGGAAAGAAATATGCAAAATTTGGTAGGTATTGTGTTACTTGTGTTTAAATATGCTTTGGTTGCATTTATGCAGGCCAGTCAATGTCACATTCTTTTGTTTGCTATTTAATTTCTTTAATACAATGATGGAAACAATGGTGATTAAAATTAAAGTTAATGTGGAGTCATATATATAATGCGTTTTTCTTACATAGCTTTTTTAATCTATTAATGCCATATTTTTTAAGTTATTTAATAAAATGTCTTCAAATATTAGTTTTTCATTTTYATTTTTGGTTATTTGTATGTGATTAAAGCTAGCGAAACTTTGTTTAAATATAATTAAATATAATTTCTTTATTATATATAAGTTTGGTTGCCTACATTGATAAAGCAATTATTGAAATTTATAAAACAGTTGCCAGTTAGCTTTTGTGTTCTGTGTTCTCTTGATTTTTTATGAGTACAATTCCCGCCTTTATCTCTATAATCTCTGTGTTCTTGTGTTCTCTTGATTTTTTATGAGTACAATTCCCGCCTTTATCTCTATAATTTTTGATGAGTTGTTAAAAATTTGTATACAATTGTTCTTTATTAAGCAGTTTTTTAACGGTTTTAGTTTTTTCAATTCGATAGTACTTTCGTAAATATAGGTATTATTATTATAATATAATGTAATTTGGGGTTCAAATAAGAGTTCCCTGTTATTTTCGTTTCCAATGGGTATACGATATTTTATTGGAAGAGAGATAGAATATTTTGGTATTTTAATGGCGAATATTATATTCGAATTGCTATCAATGAGAGTTCCCAATTTAATATTTTGAAGTTTATTGAAATCTATTCCGAACTTAGTTATCTCTTCTTTTGTCAACATGTTTCCGTAAAAAATTCCAAGCTTTGATTCAGCTATATTTTCCTGTATATGTTCGATATTGTCCTGTATAATTTTTAGTTTTAGTGTAAAGTCAGTGTATTGAATATGCCTTTGTATTTCGTTGTTAACTTTATTCATACTATTTAATTTCTAATTTATTATGTTACGATCGCTTTCTATAATAGACTTGAGTTTAGAGAAAGTTTTATTAAAGTGTGCATTAATGCTTACCTGACCATTAAGATTTTTAATTGCATTATGGTTATTGCATATTATTATATAGTTGCATTTCCAAAATTTCTGTTTTTTCCTGTAGGCCAGCATGTTCTATATTTTTGTGAATTGTGTCGATAATGCCTAATATTTCCTCTGTATTTATTGTAGTATAGTATCGTAGGTTTCTGCAAGTTGGACGTTTTCGATCCATACTTCCATGTATCCAAGATTAGTTGCAATTTTTTCTATTGTGAGATGAGGTTGGATCGGTGTCAATGAAAGTAGTATCATCAAAGAGGTTAGGATGCATTTCACCTGAAAATTTATTTTTCCTTTTATTATTGGAAGAGTGTATGTTTTGTAAATTTAGTTTGCGATATCTTGGTTCGTATTAATGAATAAGAGCCTTATAGTTCTTCACATACCCCTTCCTGTTCCGTATTTTGAAAAATTTCGCGCTGTTCGTTCAATTTTTCAATTGTACGATTTTTATTATCCTCTAGAATTTTGTATATTTTGGCTTTATCTGTTCTACCTTCAATTACATCCATAGGTTTTGCTTTTATCGTGGAGTTGTTATACCATTCTATACTTTTAAAAACTCTTTCTTGAGTTGATAGTCATGATTTCATGGCTTCCAGTGTTCTAAATTTTTCGGAAATAGTGCTGTGTAACCTTTCTACATCAGCGTTTCCTGTAAGATTATTTGGTTTTGTAAAATGAAAGTCGATGGATTCCTGTCTTAAGAGTTCTTTTATGTTTACTGAATTAAGTTCGTGGTCTGTTATAATTTTTGTTGGCTTACCTTTGAGAGGGAGATGAAGTCTAATTTTTTCTACGATTATGAGGCTGTTTCTATCTTCTAAGGCATGTGCCATTGCATATTTTGAAAATTTATCAATAAAAGTGATAACACAATGTGGTTAATATTCTTTGGTGTTTCGGTTAGGTTGTATTTTTCCTTAAAAGGTTTTCGGTCGTATTGCGCCTTGTTGCATATTTCGCAGTTATTTATATATTTTTGTATTAACTTCTTTAGATCCTTGTAGTAAATTGAGGTTTTCAGTCCTTCATAATTTCCGTTAATTCCTCCATGTCCAGTTTCGTTTTTATGATATTGCGTTATGTATCTATAAGCTTCATCTTCATTCTGCATGACTTTTGCATGGTGCGTACTGTTAAACATGTCAATTAATTTTGCTGAACTTTATTGTATTCGTGGTCAGGTAGTTCCGAATATATTCCTACTTTGACGTTTCTTAAGAATCGCTGCAATATGTCGGACATGTAATCCGTATTTATATCATCTTCGCTAATAAAAATTTTATGTTTTCCTTTTACAAATTGTGTCTCTTGGTTTTTTGAATGAGTAAGGATTATCTGTGTTGGGAATCTGTTGACGGCGCTTTCCAAGATATAAAAATGGTCATGAAATTCCTCTTCTTGAGAGTGGGTTGTTGCCATGGTACTCATATTCTCATTTTCCTTTAGGATATTAATTTCACCTGCCTCTGCATTTTTTCTGCTCTTAATGTCAGCGGCAGTGTTGTCCTTTGCCTTGACATAACTTACTATATGTTAATGTCGTATTCTCCTAATTTGAGGAGCCACCTCTGTAATCTAGGATTTATATATTTTCCTTTATTTTTGCAGTATAGCCACTTAAGCGGTTGATGGTCTGTCATGAGGTCGAATTGTCTCCTGTAAATATACGGTCTGAAATAGTTGACCGCCCTGTTTATGGCTAGCAGCTCGTTTTCTGTCGCTGAGTATTTTCATTCGTGGTCGTTTAGTGATCTGCTTGCATAGCTTATGGGGTGTCCTTTTTGTGCCAAAACAGCTCCAATTGCAAAATCGCTTGCATCTGTTGTTACGGTGAATTTGAGTTGTATGTTTTTTACTTTGTTCATATTTGGTTTGGTTCCCTCTGTGGTTAGTATATGACCTAAATATTATGTTGACTTTGCGCAGAATTTGCACTTATCTATCTGAATTTTTAAATTGTATTCTGCTAGTTTGTTAAAAATTTTTTGGATACTTTCTGTGTGCTCATCGATATTTGTACTAAATATCAATATGTCGTTTAGATAGATTACACAGATTTTATTTATATGTTCCCTAAGTACTGAATTTATTAGGCGTTAGGCCGTTTTATTAGGAAAGTGGCCGGGGCGTTTTTGAGCCCGAATGGCATTCTGATGAATTCATAGTGTCCTAAAGGAGTTGAGAATGCTGTTTTCCTTCTATCGCTTTCTTTAATTAGAACCCGGTGAGATCCTTTTGCAAGATCCAGGGTTGTGAAGTATTCAGCTCTTCCTAGTTTCTCTGAAATACTACCTATATTTGGTATGGGGAATTTTTCATTAACAGTGGTTTCATTAAGGCTCCTCTGATCGACGACTAGCCTCCCTTTTCTTTCGCCAGAATTGTCTATTTTCTTCGGTACTATCCAAAGGGGTGAGTTATATGGTGAATTTACTTTCCTGTATTATTCCCTGCTCTAGCATATTCTTAATTTATTTCTGTGCTTCCTTCTCATGTATTTGGGTATAGCGATATATTTTTGCGTATGATGGTCTGTCCGTTTTTGTAATTATTTCGTGTTTAATTTCATGTATATGCGTTAGCATCTGTCCTTCAGTAAAGAATAATTTATTATTTTTTTCACTAGCATTTTTAGTTTATTTACTTCCACGTCATTCATATTTTCGTGATATAATTTCTTTACGATTTCCGCAATAGAGTTTTCCTCTGGGTAGCTTTCAATATTGTGGATTTCCTCGCAGTTGAAGGGGGATTTATTTATAAAATGTGTTTTCACTATATTAATTTCTATAAAACGTTCTCCTAAGTTAATGATTGCTCCATTGGTTGCAGGATATTTTGTCCTATTATGGCGACAAAATTCCTATCATTAAAACTTGTTACCTTCCAAGCAATATAACTGTTTTCGTTGAATTCTTTTGGTAGTGGTGTTATTAGTTCGTGTGTTATAACGGTTTTTTCGGACAGGGTATTAAAGAAAAGTGGTTTATTTAATTTGCTACGTTTATAATGAGAGAAAATGTCAATCAAATCAATCAACGAGGTGGTGGATCCGGTATCTACTAGGCATTTTATTTTGTTGTAACCAATGGTTAGTTCGACTATCGGTAAACCTGATTGTGACAATGCAATGGAAAATTTGATTCTTGGATTTGATCAAATTCCATAGGTTGTAATTGTTACTGTAGCGTCCCGCCTGATGTTGTCGTTTTGGTCCTGARTTTCTGTTTTGCCTAGTGCTATTATTGGAGGTGAACCATCGAGTTGTCTTGTTACGCCTGATTCAAAGCGATTAGCAAAATTTCTGTTATTATTATTATAATTATTATTGTAAAAATAATTCCTTGTACCGTTGTTGTTATAGTTTATTAAGCCTGTTTCTTCTAGGGTGTAGTAAGCTAATCTAAGCGAATTTATATTTCTCACATACACTATTGAAAATAAGTGTGGAGATATGCTGCACAAAATGTTTTAAAGACGCATTAAAGTTTGGGGAGAACTCTAATGGTTTCTCCGAATCTTCGTTATACTTAGCATTCATTTTATCTGGTATGTTTCTTAAATTATAATAATATTGACTTACGTTATAGCAATATGGATGAAGAAGTTTGTTGTACGTTTCGCGAACTCCAAAATTTTTGATCAGTTCCAGTTTAATTTCATTCCACGTTGTTGCCGCTTAAGGTCTGGATAACTCGGAGTGCTTCCCCCTGTATTTTTGGTTTTAATGTGCCTCTCCAGGATATATTGTTGTATTGCTGAGTTGTCGTTGAAAAGAGGAAGTATCAAGTCGACCTCCCGTAGGAATGATGTTAAGTCATTCTCCCCATTTCCGAAGTATGGGCGGATTCTCGCTGCTTCTTTGATTAGCTCCGTGACCGGGAGTTGTGGTTGTTCTTGGTTGTTAATTTTTTCGAATATTTTAAATTGATTTGTTACTGATTTTTTTTTTTTTTGTCACTTAATGTCTTAAATTTTTATATATTTATTTCTTTACTTAATATTCTCTACAATAGTTTTCGATAAGCGTTAGAATTGTGATTCTGTACAATTCTTTGGAGTTGTACGCCGTTCGACTGCGCCAGTCATGAGAAATGTGATTAAAACAACCGTACACTTAAGTGTCCCAATTACTTACCATGTAAGCTTAAGAATGCTCAGGAATACACGTACACACTTTGGCAAACGCATCACGCCACTGTACCGCTACCCACTAAAAGAGCGCCAAACTAATATTACGGATTTTAATGACACTACTAGCACGCCACTAACAATATGCGTCGCTACCGACGTATCGCTCTGCCGGCGCTTAGAATATTAAGTTATTGGTAGCATAAGCTTAGATTTAAGTTTCACTTTTAATTCGGTTGTCCTTTAAGCTAGTTGGACATCGCTCCAACAACTTACAAATTAAAAAAGTATTTTTTTATAATATAATTGTACAGTTTGGACAAAACGTGTTAAAATAAAAAATTAAAAACAAAACATAAAAATAATTAACTTACAGAATTAAAATCATATACAAACCTACATAAATATTTGATATAAACATATTATATAAACATATTATTTCCTACTATTTTCCCGCGTATTAATAAATTTATGTGCGATTAGCGAATTGTTACATGTTACACTTTTATAACATATATACATACATATATAACAATTACATACCTACAAGGGATACGAGCAAAGCAAACAAAAAGGAAAACGTCATATGGTGCATACATATAAAGCATATGCATATGCAAACATATGATAATAAATAGATACATACAAACAATTCTACGTATTGTATTTTTCTTTCACGTTCTTGATTCGTTTGCAGATACAAATATAGAGGGTGGCTGATGAATTTTGCTACATTAAGAAACTCAAATAATTTTTTTTTTTCAGTGTATGGAATTAATTTTTCTTTTATTCATGTTAAGGCTCACTCAATTTTATTAAATATAGCTCAATTAGTTTTAAAAATAATGGAATCTAAATGCCCCCCCTGCTCGTTGATGCATGTGCGGCATCTTACCAAAAAGTTGTTCATTACTGCTTGGAGAGTTGAGATAGGAATAGCCGCAATTGTTTCTCGAATGGATTGCCTGAGTTCATTCAAATTTGTTGGTTTTGCTTTGTAGCTTCCTGTTTGCAATAACCCCACAAGAAAAAGTCAGGTGCAGTAAGGCCAACGGAATGTGGAGTTTCTGGATATCAGCTTATTGGGAAATTTTTGTCACAATTCTGTCATAACAGGTTGGGCTATGTGAGGAGCTGCACCATATTGCTGAAACCACACAGAGTTGAAAGAAACTCTCATTCCGCGTAATTCTGGATAGAAAAACTCACTTAACGTGCTCAAGTCACGGTCTCCAGTAACCGTAACGGTGTGACCGTTTTCTTCGAAGAAGTAGGGCCCGACAATGCAGCGTGATGAAACTGCACACCACCTATGACACGAAGTGGATGCAATTCCGTCTCATGGAGTATCTGTGGGTTGGAAGCACTCCATATTCGACAATTTTGTTTGTTTATGTTRCCGTTTAAATCGAAATGTGCCTCGTCAGACATGAAAAGACAGWTCAACATGTTTCCATCCTCTTCCACCATTTGAAGCATCTTCTGGCAAAATTCCAAGCGAATCGTCAAGTCTGCAGCGTTCAGTTTGTTGGCCATTTGAATTTTATATGGGAATAAGTCCAAATCTTTGTGAATAATTGATTGTTATGAAGGTCTGCTTACACCCATTTGAGCCGACAAGTCTCTTGTCGAAACACGTGGATTGTTTTGTATGTCAGCAGCTACAGCAGCAATTGTTTCCTCCGTTCGAACTGAAGGGTTTCGATGGTAAGGTCTTCTGTTAACTGTCCCATGCTGGTCAAAATTGTTTACAAGTCTCATTATGGTCCATCTGCTCGGAGGATTGCCGCCAAACGTGGGCCTATACTCTCTTTGAACCGAAACTACGGACTCCAGTGCGTGATAGCGGCGGACAATCCAAATTCTTGTTTCAGTGTCCCAGTTATCCATTTGTGTTAAATGTAAAAGTCAATCTGCAAAATAAAAAAAAATTGACCAGATGCATTAAATAGAAAAAAAGTTATTAAATTTTTTTGTTTTTAGTAGCTTCTTTCATCAGCCACCCTGTACAAAATAAGCGCGAGTGCACTGAAGATACATTGATACACGTCAAAAATTTTCAGAAAAAAAATGATCGAACTTATAAATTTTTAAAAAAATAAAAATAAAACTTCTGTTGATAAAATTTCGAAAATCTATTTAACTACATTGCTATAGCAAAATTAATTTTGAATCAATATCCATTAGACAAAACTTTAAGCTAAAAGTTTCAAACTCTATTAATGCAATCTGATAAATCAAGAGAGGTTAAGCCAAAAATACCTCTATCATTAGAAATTAAGAAAATGGCTGATGAAGATAAACCACAAGGCACACCTGCAGAAGATACACGCTCAAAGCAGAGTATAAAACAAAAAAGATCAAAAGATCTGACAATATCTAGATTTATCACTGAAAGTGATAGTTTTATAAGATATTGCACAAGATTTCAAGCTTCCCCTATTACCGACATCACAAAATCAGTTTTGAATATAAAACTAGAAAGTGTGAACAATCTCTGGGAACGCCTTCTGGCAGCGTACGATACAGTATTAGATTCTGACGACGCAGAGCTCCCAGAAAACGCAAAAGCTTCGGCGATAGCCAAGTGTGATAACTGCCGCGATCAGTATGATCAAAGGGAATGATATCTGAACAAATAAGTTTAGTAAGACTAAGTAGAGCCACTACTTCCCCTCTCAGAGTTACAAGACCTAGATAAAGGCATATATCTAAAAGTACCAGCTTGTGAAACTGAAGTTTTTAATGGATGTTACGATCAATGGCCGTTCTTCCGGGACATGTTCACTGCCATTTATATAAACCATCCTCAACTCTCAGAAGCACAAAAGTTATACTAACTAAGGTGCGAAACAAAAGGGGAAACAGGCAGTATCGTCAAGCGATTCGCTTTAAATGACTGACTTTAAGCTGGCTTGGGAAGCACTGGTCGAAAGATACGAAAATGGAAGGGTTATGATAGAAACTCCAATAAAAACTTTATTGCATTTACCAAAAATTCAAAAAGGAACCAGCCAGGAATTTCAAAATGTATACTCGACAGTGACTAATTGCATATCAGTGTTAAAACCACAAAATATCTCCTCAGAATCGTGGGACGCAATGATAGTAAATATTTGTGCAGAAACACTCGGTGATGCTGCGTTACTACGATGAAACAATCACTTGTGGAAAGAAAAAAAATATCCATATGGGAACAAATGACAATACAATAAATATGAGATAGCTAAGCGAATTGACAGCAAAAATATAAACCTAAAAAATCATCAAAATGACTCAAATAAAAACTTGTTTAAACCTCAAGCCAGCAATAATATGCAATACAATAGACACGTTAATAAAAGCCACACTTTCGTGTCAAACCAAACTATAAGTAGCAACCAATATGTGAAATTTGTAAAGGAGGTCATAATATAAGATATTGTGAGAAATTTAAAAAACTACCCGTTTCTGACCGGACTGTGAAAGACTGTGAAAGCAAATTTAATTGTGTGTACGGTCAACGAAGGCATCACTCACTGCTTCATATTACCAACTTTCAAAATATAAAGCAAAATCAATTTCAGAAAACCACGGGGTTAGTCGCTACTACTACATGAAGTAGTCCCTAAACCTCAAATCCCGAAAAAAGGGGAGAACAACCATGTTGCTCTAAAGCAGTAAATATTCAAGAGCTTCATCCAGAAAATGAAAGCAAAAGTATTTTACCCACTGCGGTCTACGCCATAGAACATAAGGGTGATTTATTCAAACTAAGAGCAGTAATAGATCAAGGCTCTTAAGATCCTTTATTTTCCAAATTGCCAATGAACTTAACCCGCTTTATAATCCGTACATAAAAATAAATTCAAACAAGCGCGTTGAAGATCAACTTATTATACATTTACATATGTATAGATATGTAGCTACAACAACTACATCATAACATTGTAAATAAAATCAAATTAATGCAATCTTATATTCCTATAGAAATGGACGTAGAGGAGACCCAGACCACCTCCAATACCGTAAGGTCCGAAATTGCTACACCCAAAGCGTCGGCTGCACCCGTTGCAGCTGCAAGGACCAAGGTTATGCGCCCACCGCACAACGACGATCAACAGGGTTGAGCGCTGTAATCAGTACACTACAACAGCTGCAGAGGCTCCTAGCCGATTAATTCGCCTAGGCGATCCGAGATATTCACATGAGCTATGAACGTTCTGCAACATCCCACATCGCATCACCTCACGTCACATCGCACACCACTACACACACACACCCATCAAACACAGTACCTAACACCGCTCATTATTGCAACACAACAACCACACGATCATCAACGAGATGACTCGGAATAATCTAATATTCACCACCCAAACTATCAAAAGGGATCGCTCTCTTTCCTTTTAATCCGCGAATAAAGACGGTCGACCCGCAACTATTCATTTTTCTAAAACCGCACACTTCGCACTTCTATCGGTGACTTCCCGCCAAAGTGACGTAGTGAGGTGAGTCCCGGATTTCTGCGCAGTGTCAGTGTGTGGAAACCAATACAAAAAACACATAATAAAATTGTTATACTAATAAAAAAAAATACATATATTCAATTAGTGAAATAATCTTAATAAATATTGAATACAGAGTGTGCGATAGAAAGTGATTTTTATTTGGCATAAGTATACTATATCGAGTAAGTATACTAGTGTTATACGTTAACACCACCTCACCTCTTAAACGCGTTTTTCTCGAAACGACATTTTTCAAAAGTGCTGACATCATTACTCAACGAGAAACCGATGACCGATCGACTTCAAAATAAAACTGAGTATTGTTGAATACATTTACTATATAAYGAGGGTCATAGGAAATATCTTTAAGTTTAATAAACTTTTTGAATTTTTTTGTTTCAGCTACTCATTCGGCCGGAATCACGTCAGAAGTTGGGGCACTTTTTTTTGTCACCTCCGAAGACCACCCATAAATCCGTTATTTTCAACATTTTTGTATATATATATATATATATAGATGGAAATATGCCTTATGACGTTCAAAGAAGTTCCCAATATTCAAGCGCGTACTTTTCACGAAAATCGCCTAATTTTTTATGCATTACACTGGTATAGCTAATGAATACTACGATGCCATCTTAGTAAACCATGCAATCCTTTCCTATGAATGCATACAAAAAAGCTGTTTTGTTTTCCTGTCTGCCGAATCCATTGCTATCTCGTGGAAGCCTTGCTCCAAATCTATTGTTGAAAAAAATATACATATGATACCCACTGTCGATAGCAATAGTATTACGTTTACGAAAATTAGCAACGATTTCATTGCTTTTTACCTGAAATTGCATCCAAATTGGTGCAGAATATGGGGAATTACTGTGCAAAATGTTTTTCATTTCTTTTGTGTGCTTATTTCAGGATACCTATTCGATGTATATTGGATCTTCGTGAACACTTTTCATTCTATGTTTTATTTTATGAGTTAAGATAACAGCTCATTTAATTATTGAAAAAAACGATTAGTATTTTTGAAATTTGATATATTATTGGAAATATTATGACACATTCCGTTCACATGTATCAAATTATTTTCTAAGTCGGCTTTAAGTAGCTTAAGTATGTTATAACCAAGTAAACCGTTAGAACTATAAGTTATAAACTTATTAATTATTATTAAATTTTGCAAACGTCATTTTCCTTTCAAGAAGCTGCTCATTTGTCGAAGCGGCCAATATCGGACCACTATAACATATAGCTGCCATATACACTGAACGATCGGAATCAAGTTCTTGTATGGAAAACTTTCACATTTGACTATGTATCTTCACAAAATTTGGTATAGATTATTTCCTAGGGCACCAATGTAATCTCCGAAGAAGTTGTTCAGATCGGTTAACTATAGCATATAGCTACCATACAAACTGAGCGATCGGAGTAAAGGGCTTGTATGGYAAACTTTCGCATTTGACGTGGTATCTTCATGAAATTTTACATGAATTATTGTTGTTAGAAATAATGTAATATCGGAAGAAATTGTTCAGATCGGTTAACTATAGCATATAGTTGCCATACAAACTGAATGATCGGAATCAAGTTCTTGTGTGGAAAATTTTCGCAAATTGACGTGGTATCTTTAGGAAATTTTACATGGATTACTGCTTACGGTAATTATATAATATCCGAAAAAAATGTTAAGATACAATACAATAGTTGAAGAAATTTTGAAGGTCAGATAACAAAACCTGCCATACAAACAAAAAATCAAAATCAAGTTCATATATATATATAGTATTAAATAGCAAATGAATTTTATCCGCAATGTAATATAGTTTGTAGGTGTAATGGACCTAATTAATATTCTACATTATTTTTTCTATATTGTAATCAGAATTATCCACTATACAAATAATATATTCTAAACAAATGGTTATTATTATAACATAAGAATAAGGAGAAAAAATATATTTTTTTAATTTGCCATAAAATAATTAAATTTCAAATTTTTCTACACGCATGTTTTATTATATATTAATAATAATAGAGCATTAATTTTTTAAACATAAGTATCGTGTTTTAAAACTTTAATTAACTGTTAGGTAGGAACAAAACCATGGAGGATGGAGTCATGTGTAGAAGTTCACGCAAGTGAGGAAAGTTTTCTGATCGCCATTCACGTGGGAGTGGCCAGAAACGATTCTTTTACATATG
>NW_017535841.1:109113-111774 GCF_001853355.1 Bactrocera latifrons | reverse complement strand
GGAAGAGGAAGACCTCCACTCCGTTGGAAGGACCAAGTGGAGAAGGACCTGGCTTCACTTGGAATATCTAATTGGCGCCACGTAGCGAAAAGAAGAAAGGACTGGCGCGCTGTTGTTAACTCGGCTATAATCGCGTAAGCGGTGTCTACGCCAATCACGAAGAAGAAGAAGGAACAAAACCAAACCTGGGTACTAACGTAGGTACGAACTAAACATACAAGTAGCTCGATGGGTAGGTAGAAAGTATAACTGAGGTCTAAAAAACCGCTGCAATGCCTCTTTTGTAATTAACGCCTTAGTATTTTCACTAAAATTGCTTGATAAATACAGTACTCAGGGAAATTACGGATCAGACAATTATATCATAAATTTTTTTGAGAAGACTTTTTTTTGACAAGAATATATACGGCACATAAGATGAGTAGCAAAAATATGATTAAAAAATTAGTCATATAATAAATAAATCCCTAATTTTTCCAGATATGAATAATTGAAATTTTAAGCATATTTATTCAACCCTAATAAACTGGTGGGTAAGCAAAACTAGGTAGAAGGTAATTTTGTAAACATTATTGTTATTGGGTTTTAAAGGTAGGTAGAAAACAAAGTTGAGAGGTTAAGTAAAGTGTAACTGTATCAAGGACTTTACATATAAGGTTCTAAAAAATTAGAACAACACAAGCGACTATCAATTTTATCGAAAAAATCCTTTATAAAACAAAAACATAATTTTTTTGAATATATTTTTATATATTTATTATTAACCTTTTTGTATATTTTTTATTGGTATAAATATTTTATATTAATTTATAAAATACCAAGAGTATCTAGGCAGTCGCAGGAACAAAGACGTCGCAATGCTTTGAATCGAAGCCGACAACAATATAGCCAAAATTTGCACAATTAAGCAGTTCAAATTTTAAGTTCCGTAATGCAGAGAGAATTCGGGACAGTTCTGCACGTTCCAATAGACGACAAAACTGGCTTCACAGAGCAGAGGAGCAGGAACGCAAYACCGYGGAACATTTAAATAGGCGTTTAAATCCGGAGTATAGAGCAGAGGAGCAGGAACGCAACACCACGGAACATTTAAATAGGTGTTTAAATCCGGAGTATAGAGCAGAGGAGCAGGAACGCNATCCGGAGTATAGAGCAGAGGAGCAGGAACGCAACACCACGGAACATTTAAATAGGTGTTTAAATCCGGAGTATAGAGCAGAGGAGCAGGAACGCGACACAATAGGACATTCAATCAGGCGCTTGAATCCTGCTCAGGAGCAGGAGCGCGACACAATTGAACGAGATGCAGCATTGAGGAGAAGTCGTCGAGGAGATCCAATAAGAAGACGTCATGAACAAATTTTAAATTCTTCTCAAAGAAGAGTGACACGTCAGCAAACCAGGCAACAACTTGCAAACGAGCAGGATTCAACATTGGAAAGAGTACGATTGCATAGGTCGGATCCCGCATATCGTCAGTTGGAGAGCGAAAGGCAAGCCGGGAAGAATATTAGAACTCGTCGAGAACAAATATTCCGGAATGTCTTCAAGACTTAACGTGTCTGGAGGAAAGGCTAATATCCCCGAGAATTCCATTTATRCGCATCATATCTTTAGGATATCAATGACAATGTGCCATTCGTGGAGCAGTAGTAAATATTCCGATTTCTGTTGTAGAGACAGTCACCATGGTACCACGAAGATTTGTCAACAGCCATATTATTCAAGTGCACCTGAAACGTCGCTTACTCTGCTACTACACGAAGCAACTTTTGTTGCTGATTCTCGGGCGATTCTCTTTTGCTGTTGCCAATTGCATTCACACGAGCAACTTGTGTTGCGCAACTCTGTTCGAGATTTTTTCTCATTCTCTTTCATTTGTATACATATTTGCAAATTACGTACCAAAAGATGAAATTAAATTTTTTAAATATATACAAAATATTAATTTCAAAGTAATATACGCAAATGCAACTATGTACTACGAAAGAAAGAACACGAATGCAGAAAAACGAGTTTGCCGCAACAAAAGTTGCTTCGTGTAATAAGGAACTTAGAATATCAGCAAAATTTTATGACGGAGACAGTGCGACCAGCAAAAATATTGCAAGCACTGAATGGTACGGAGCTCTACGTCAAGCACAACAACGACAACTTATAGCAAAATTGCCCGATCTGAAATACGACGCTATGGTCGACGTTGCGAACGTGTGGACGTGTTTCTGTATATTTATAAGTTCTACGAGTTGGAGCGCATCAAAAATGCTATTTCTATTTGCCTGCGCAAAAAGTCTGGATCAAGAAATATAACTGCTGCAAATRTGAGGAATGAACATTTTGTCAGCAACCTCATCCAGCATGATGAAGGCTATCATATCCTCAAAGGACTTCGATCCTCTCCTGCACATTGGGAAGCTGAAAAGAAAAAAGTTTTAGCCATGATCCGTCAGTTTGGATTTTATAACAATGTCAGCTGCAGAGACAAAATGGCCGGAGCTGTCGGTCATATTAAAGAAAGTAGTAGATAAAATAGACATTTTGGAAGAAGAGGCCACTGCCTTATCAAGTTCTGAAAAGGCGAGACTCATAAGGACAGATCCATTTACTTCTTCTTCTTGATTGGCGTAGACACCGCTTACGCGATTATAGCCGAATTAACAA
>NW_017535841.1:94698-105323 GCF_001853355.1 Bactrocera latifrons | reverse complement strand
TGCCGATTCAACATGCCATATCCGCCGATGCCGCGGACAGAAATTCTTTTCCCCTTGGAGAATGAAGAAGGTATTGAGCAACACAAACTTGAATTTATAAAAATACAGGAACTATTAAATCTGACGGATCTCGCAGAAGAAGTAATAATACGGTTGAACTGCTTTGATTAACATTGATTATGAAGGATACAAGCTTGCTCTTCGCTCATCTGTAAAAAAAGTCACAAATTTTCTTAAAGAGAAAATTTTCGGACAGACTTTTTAATGCCTACAATAAGAATATCCTTAACTTGCATAGAGCAACGCTTGCTGCAGCTATATAATTAATTATATAAATAAATCGAGTAGATGAGTATCAACACTACTGAGGAAAGCCATGGAGGAAATAAATGACGGAAATTTCTCTATTAAAAGAAAACTGCAACACATCGGAAACAAGTTTGTAAACGGGTCGGAAATATCGGCTCAAGAAGCAGCTTATAGTATTTTGGGACTGCATTTATCGGAAGCGAGTAATGGGGAGATATTTATAAATACATCACATCCAAACAATCGAGTAAGGATGCTTAAGCCCAGACGTGAATTGGATGCGTTACAGGAGAACTCTACGGACATATATGTACCGAGTGTACTGGATCACTACTCAAAGGCCTGATCAATTGGAAGAGCTATGCTTAGCAGATTTTTCAGCATGGTTCAGATTTTGCAAAACAAGTAGGAATATTTCTTTTAATAATGAAGACTACAATGAAGTAGAAAACGAGGATGACACGACAGCTGCACCTCCAATGGCATTAAAAGATGGATCAGGATTTTTAAGGAAAAGGAAGCAAGCACTTATTCTACGCTGGAAACATTTTAGCGTTGAAAATTCAAGAGCTCATTTCTTCAGAGAAACTGCCATGATGTTTTACCCATGGAGAAATGAGGAGGTAGAGCTCTTAAGTAATGATGTCGAGAGTGTTTGCAACGCACACAAGGAGCAAATTGAGCAGAATAAGCTCAAATATGACAAATTTTTATCCAACGAGCTTGAACGGATCCTGGAAAACCTGCATGTTTTAGCGGAAGAAATAGCTGATGAGAGAGCTGCCTCTCAACTTTTGGATCCCGAATTCAGAGCTCTAGCGGTTCGATTAATTAAACTACCACCTCTAATATTAGAAGGAGATTTATTGGCAATGGTACAATCTCTTAACTACAAGCAGAGTTAATATTTTCCTCACGTAATGCACAATGTCAGTAAGAAGAAAATCTTCTACGAATGTGTCGGAGGTGGTGCTGRAGTGGGCAAAACCCGGCTTATAACGACTATATATCAGTCTTTGACATTGCGCGCTAACAGTGTAACAGGAACTAACCCCGAAACAGCCAAGGTCTTACTCTGCGTACCCACTGGCAAAGCAGCATTTGGAATTGGAGGTCTAACACTTGATTCCGTTTTTTCACTCCCCGTCAACCAGTCCACCGTCGATCCTCGCCCCTTAATAGTGACCCATTGAACACTATTCATGCTAATCTCATAGATATTAGGCTTATAATAATTGATGAAATTTCAATGGTTGGAGCAAAGATAGATTGTAGGCTAAAGCAATTTTTTAGGAGCAGTGGTCACTTTAGAGGCATTCCAATTATCGTGTTTGGTGACTTAAAACAGTTGCCACCAGTAGGAGATCGATGGATATTTGCACCACATGGCAATGATCATTACAGGAATGCCTCATACATTGCAGCTCAAAACACCGATAAAATATATGGTAACAGTCAACATAAGCACAAGTGATGGATTAGTAAATGGTGCTACAGGGGAACTAATACAGGTGGATCTGAACAGTGGTGCGACTATGGATGAAATTCGCAGAACCAAGAGTTGGAAGCTTTGCACGTTCCAAGCAGCCGCATAGTCGTAATGCGGATTTCCAATACAAGCGAAATGAACAAATAACTACAGAACGTAGACAGTTCCCTGTCATTCCAGCTGAAGCCATCACGATACATAAAWGCCAAGGTGGAACGTACGCTCAAGTTGCGGTTCATCTAGAGGGTAGAATTAGCAGATCAGCTTTATATGTAGGATGTAGCAGAGCCACAAATGCTAATGGATTATATATAATCGGGAAATTTTCTCCTCCGAACCCATTTGGACAGCAGGATCCCATTAAAACTCAACTTAATAGATTGAGGACAGAAGGCGCGTTGACGACATGCTACAGATTTTTAGCCGAAAAATCGGAACAACGCCTGGATATTTATTACCAAAATGTAAAGAGTATAAATAAGCATATTGGGGATATCAGAGCAGATAAACTGATTTGTTCTGCTGATATTCTGTGCTTTGCTGAGGCTTGGACTTTATCTAAAGAAGAATTTCCAATAGAGGGCTAAAATCTTATTGCACGCCTTGATGGAGAAACAAGGTCATCCCGACGACGACAGCCAACGGCCTTATAATATACTCAAAACAAGATCGGTGCTCAGATCTATCAGAAGGATCATTATCAAGGAACATCACAGGTTCAGCAAACGTTTACCAACTATTAAACGTAAACAATTCCACAGTTTCTTTATCACTTGTGTACGTATAGACTGCCACAATTTAGAGAGCAAGTGGTGAATAATATCCGTCAGATAAATGAGCAGTTTAATGGACCATCAGTAGACCTTKGAGACTTTAACATATGTCGCCTCACAGCAACTGACGCTTTAGAGGCTCGATTACAACAGTTGGGTTTTCAATCCGCATTGAACAACGCCGCCACAACAAAATAGCAAACAGCAATAGATTGGGTATGGACAAACATGGATCCAGCAATGACCTCATGTATCACATATCAAACTCCATATAGTGATCATGACGAAATATTTTTAAGTTTTAGAAAATAGATATGTTATATATGTACATACGTAGATATACATACTATATGTTAGATTCAATATTATTTTAACTTAGTACGATAATATTAGGTGTAAGTCATWGAGCAATGTAATTTATAAGTAAATATATATTATATTTGCTCTGTGTTTTTATAAAGCAAACTGTAAATATATATATATGATAAATATGTACTAATATAGAAATATGTAGGACGAAGAAATGCGACCGTGCGGACTGAATGTTTTTGACACACGACAACAATAACTGAACGAAAAGGGGACTCGAACGGAATAAAACCAATAACGGACTTCACTTGAACAGCGGACGGCGACCGAGAAAGTTAGATAAAGCATCTATCTATTTCAAAGTTGTTTTCATTGATTTATTGTACAGTTTTATTAAAAGCACCAGTTCTTTAATAAAAGTGAAACTGATCTATATATTGTAAAGTTCGATAAAGCACCACTTCTGTAATAAAGTAAAGCATTGATCTATTGTGAAGAGAMGTTGGTCCAGTCGTTTATTTCTGCACATCGGTGGATCATTCGTTCCAGCGAGTCGGACTTAGCGAGTACGCTATATCTTGTCATTGGGAACTCAGCCCGAGTATGCTACAAATATTATAATTTTTTTCCCATTAAGCTTATGTTAGTAATAAATTAAATTTTAAATAACCATAAACGACTAAAAGATTTATTTTCCTTATTAAATAACCTTAATGTTTCTAGCAAACAACCCGGCTAAAAAGAATTAGTAAAATGTTACCCTTTGAATGAAAACCACTGGCCAGTGACGTCTTTAGATTTGCTTAAACACATAATTACTAAAAGAAATGCACCTGTGAAGGGTATATTAGCTTCGGTGCAGCCGAAGTTATCGTTTTTTCTTGTTTTGAATAGTTTTCTGATTAGATRTTTTTTTATTATTTTCATAAACATAATTTTTTTAGCATTTTGTTTATTGACTTAAGGTCAGTTTAGCATTTATTACCGCAGTTAAATAATTTGGTAATTCTCTTTAGTGTATTACAACTTATTATCTTAGTGCAACTACTTCTTTAATTTCATTACATCTTTTACTCTCAAAAAATTATGTATTACATTATTGTTAAATTTGATACTACATATTTTTTTTAAATAGTGTTGTAACTGAAGTGCGATCCCCAAACATGTCAATAAGTAACTGCCTTAACGTCATTATATACCGTGGTTATTCTCGTCTTCCCACATTTAATGCAGCGCCTCTCAGTGTTCGTTTAACAGAATGGAGATAAAATGTTTTGTGCCTTGATATTTCAGGTGACTGTCGCATCTTGTATGAACAGTGGCAAGTAGTTACGATCGCCATCAAACGGTTCAATAAGTTTGATGTTTTATATAGCCAAATTCGTTATTTCCCTTTCGATTTTGTTATTCACTTCTTCTTTCATAGACTGATTATCCAGCAAACTCAGACGACCGCTCAGGAAAACCCGTTTTTAGTCCATTAAAGACTATTAAAGTGAATCGCTACGCCCATTGAAGGCTATTCCAGAAATTAACTCCAACAACTGTTTCAAGGATTGGAAGAACGTTTGCACAAGTGTATTGGGGATTATTTTGAGGAAGATGACAATTGAGTATCCTATGCTTGGTTTTTGACGTGGTTTTGGCTTCGGTTCACCTTTCCCTCGAGATTGGGTAGTAAGCATAGATCCAAGACTGAATGCAATACGTTTCATGACATCCTAGTATTCGAAAAGCACTTTTTCACAGACGTTAATGCTATGCTGGTTTTTTTAAGTTAGTGATTTTGATTAGGCCCAATGATCTTTCAAAATTTTAACTAATCCTTCCGATATTCCAAGAATGCCAGAAAGATCTCTGACTGATAATCGTCGATTATGAAGCACCAATTCCTTTATTTTATTGACGTGTTGATAATCTGTTTATGTTAATGGCCGTTATGAACGTGGATCGTCGGAAACGCGTTCTCGGCACCCTGAATAATTTGCACCAATCAAAAACACTTGCTCGAGACAAAAAATTATCGCCGAAGGTCTTTTCTAACATTCTGAACGTTTCGGCACCAGAAATTTGATTCCGTTGCTGAAGAACTTCTGTCATTGTAAAAATCGCTGAAAGCACTTTATATACTTCAGAAAAACAAGCGTATAGTAAACACTAATGATTATTTTGATATGACATCCGGGCAGAAGTCACTGCAGTCATACCAACCTAGAAAAAAGATTCAACGAATGAGTTTTCGCGCAAAAGTAGTTTTTATGATATTAGAATTTTTCTTTGCCATACCGTTTATTTGTTTTATTTCCACCTGTGTTTCTTACGAATTTTTACTTTTTTCTCTATCATGTTGTTTAGAGTCATCGATGTATTCTTTTACTATGTTAAAGTGTTCTTGTTTTTGTTCTATATGATATATATATTTTTCTTTACGATAATAAAGATTTCTTGTTTGAGAATATTAAACTTTGGCTTTACTTTGTTTAGCTTTACGATGTTAAAGCTTTCCTTTTCTTTATTTTATTTCTAAAGTTTTTATACTTTTTCTTCTTTTTGTACTGTTTTTTATTTTTAATATTTTTTTGTTAAACTTGAAAGTTTTATTTCACAAATATATATTGTTTTTACATGATTGCGCGAATTATTAAAAAGGTACAACCAGACATGTGTTTTAAAGAAAATGTGTGAGTTTCCTTATACCAATTTTTGAGACGAATAGGTGCTTTTTTTTATTAAGATTATTTTTATTATTTAACACAAAAAGAGTATTTCAATTATTAAAATGAACAAGAGGTACACGATTCATTTTTATTGACAATGCGATTTTGCGATTGAAGAATAAGACTTAAAAACTACTTAAAAAAGATCGCGTGAATTGGATGCTTAAAAGCATTTACGGTTTTGCTGAATATAACTATCAGATTCAACGTTAGGATAAGTCACTTATACATATAGTTAACAGATAACAACAATTATGTTGAGAGAATATAAAACAATAGCTTCAAACACAAGTCATCTTTTTTATATTAATGTACATACCTTACTGCTGCTTATTTTTAGATATACAATAGTAGGCGCCAATGAAGTTTTCGCTAGTTGTGAAGGATGGTTTATTGTGTCGCAGTCAAGAACTACCAATTGTAGAGTTCTCGCCAGTTCAAATATACGTTCAATTTCTTCTTGAACCTTAGTGAGACAGTCTGACCGACTGCTGGACCTTTCCATGATAGCGCGTTTTGTAGGGTTGTTCATAATAGATCTCTTTGCTAGAGATATATCAGCCATTACCCGTGTAATTATAATTCTTCCTTCAAAACGGTGTTTTAAAAAGTCAAAAAGAGCCTTTTGCATCATATCTGTGACTTCATACCCCTTAAGGCTAGGACCAACCAAAACAACTGGTCGCATAGATGGAACTACGTCGTAAGGTGAAGCAGTATCTTGCTTTTTGAAAAATGGCTTACGCTTGTCTTTATTTAATGAATTCGTAATTGTAGTTTTTCCTTGGCGACTAGCGCCTAAGGAATCGGATTCATCACCTAAAAATATTCGAAAGGAAAACGACAAATAGTAATATACCTGTCTCTTATACACATCTTATAAATAATTATTTCATAAAGTCATGACAAACTACCTCATTTAACTTTTGTATACTCTTGCAACCTACAGAGTATAATAGTTTTGCTCACCTAACGGATGTAATTATCACCTAAAATTAATCGACGCAGACATGGGGTTATAGTATATACATACATATATAATAGATATGATCAGGATGACTTAAACGAGTTGACTGTCTGTCTGTCCGTCTGCCCGTCCATCAATGCAAACTGTAACTTGAAATTGGCATGCGCGTGTGGATTACTGCCATACACACGTCTATAAAATATCATAACTAAGCACTTAATAAGATATAATACTCTAATTTGGCAGAGAATCGTAATAGCAAGGGACACCAAATTAGCCTACCTCAAATATTATAAGAACTCATACTGACAGTGTGAAAATGGATGAAATTGGAAGATAACCCGGCTTACTCACCATATAACGCTACAGCTCAAAACTACTAAAAGCGCAATAAATCAGTAACTAATTACGTTATTAAATTTTAGTGGGGAAATGGGGGAAAATCGGACTACATCCACAGCTACTTTCCATATACCACAATTTTAAATCCCATTGGATTCTTTCACTTTCCAGTACACAAATCAAGAAAAATTAATATAAAGGTATACAAATTTGCACTTAAAAAATCTGGTCGATACTATCCCAAACTCCCACATACTACATATAATGATTTCCATTTCTTTAACAAAGCTAATGTCAAATATGTTGGTCAGTGTATGAGTTATATGTAGAATATGTATATATAAAATTGCTTGGATTACGATCCTCTGGTGGTTTTACACCTTAAGGTCTCGTTCACCCGAACTTAGCCTTTGCTTAATTGTTACTTTTGCTTTAGCAAAAATTAAAGTGTGGATGCAATGACGAATACAAAGTATAGGAAGTATAATCTAACTATTTTATACAATTCATATACCAAACAAAAGGAAGGAAAAGGAAGAATGACAATCCAAATACGGATATATGGACAAACATACTAGCTGACCCCGCAACCGTTGTCCTGCGTGAAATTATGTGTTTTGAAATGAGTTGAGTTGAGAAAGTTAAATTTATCACGCAGCTTGATAAAATTTTTTTTTTTAGAATAGTAACGACGTACAGAAAAGATGGATATCCAACTCGTGAGCACGCCACGTATATCTGACCGTGTGAAAGACATAGCATTTCCAAATTTATGCCACACACTATGCAACTATACTTGTGTCCTGCTGATTGTCATCTCAAATGCAATTTTAACTGGAAACGGAAAACGTTTGAACTGAAATAGCCATATAAAGTCGTTAGAACTCAAAGAAACTCTTAAGGGCAAGGTCAATTCACTTATATGTGCGTTTCAGTCACTTGGTTCCAAAGAGTAAATTGCGGACTGCATARTGTTACAATTTTTAACTCAAGAAATTGTGGAGCGTGCATTGCAAACACAAGCTGACAACTTTGGTAAAGCCGGAAAAACCGTGAGTACACATCAAAGAAAATCCTATATTGCTTCAAATAGCATACTGGCTGTTGTGTATTTTATGGAAATGTTGAACATTTGATCAACGGTTTTTCGCCAGAAAGACTCTRAGATATTGGTCCTTGGTCATATGTCGGTAATTTTTGAAATAATGTTTTCCAAGTGCAGGTACTTTTTACCTCCTCATTGCGTCATTAAGGATGATAGTACGTCAACGAAATCGTGAGTGGTTTTTGAGGGTTCAGCGGTCACAACTGCATTCTGTCCCCTTGTATTCGATAGCGCAGATTGCGGAACATTATAACGACAGATCCAACTTTGAAACGCAAGCCTGTCCAAAGAGTTTAGAAATTCCACTTTATAATTCACGACGTCGTCTTCACTGTCAAGACGTTCAACCGATTTGTGAGAACGCAAGTCTCCCGGAATTTGACTTTGAATCTTACAGTTTAAGTTAACAACATCGGTATTTTTGGGTTTGCGGGTGCGCTTAAGGAATCGTTGTTACGATAATTTGGCCAAGGTCCAAACATTCGTAATGAGTTCATCTTTCGTGAATTGATAAAGGGAAGATGGCATTGATATTAAACCATTATAAATATCAACCGGAATTGACCCATTTGCAATTTTTAGCGAAGACGATGTAAAATATCTTCGGCAATGTAATTTTTGTTTGTATCCTATAATTGACGCGGATTTGAAGGCTGATATGTCGAAATGTTTATCACGAAAAATGTGCGAACTTCATTTTCATTCCAGTGATTATCATGTTCCAGCAATTGTATTTGCTGGCTTGCTTCTCAAAAAGTGGCACACACCGTAYCATTCACACTACGCAATGACTCAAATGAAGTTGAGTCGCGTACAATAATCAATAGCAACAGAAGGTATTGGTCTTAAACGATACGGTCGATACTATCGTTTAGGACCAATAACCGCCATGTTGCTTCTTTTGGTGATGTAATTACAAACGTATTTTATCAAGTACTCCAAACTGCAAAATTCAACATTAAAATGAGTTTTGAATGTGAATTAGACAATAATGGTGAATATATGACGATCTGTGTGTTGTCAACTTCGATATTCACTATTCTAAATTGAAGGCTGAATGTTCTACCATTATCGTCTGGTGAGCGATGCCGATAGAGTGGATATACATCATTTCAAGTTTTGTGTTTCCGAAAGAAAGGATAATGTTTGGTGCATTTCTTGTCAGACATACAAACCGAAGTGGATTAGGAGTTTCCGCAGAAATGATTTCATCAATTTGATCTGGTGTAACCACCATCCAAAAATGAGTGTGTGCGTGCGGCAAACCTCTCTTTTGCCACTCAACAGAATACCAATATACGTTGCCTCAAGATAAAGTCCATCAAACATCGTAACTGATCTATAATTACGCACGTATGTCACCGTATCCTGGGAGTACTTCTTGCCTTGCCTTGGCTTTGGCTGCCATACGTTGATGGCAAAAAGAACGCCGACCGGTATTAGGGCGACCTCTTCGCAATTGATCACTTTGTATGAAGTTTTCACTGAATAGTTTTCAATAATTTTTCTTTTGAATATCCTAAATAAAACAGCAGGCGACCGAAACTGGACGATTCAAATAATTTACAAATCAAAATATTGAAAAAGAAAACAAACAAAAAAATGAAAAAAAATTTTATGGAAAAAAGCTACTTTTTGGAAGAGTTCAATTTTCCTACTTTTCCTCATGAACGGTATAAGGTATTTTTATTTCTAAACCTTCCCCGATCCACAACGAACAACCCCTGAAAATTTCATCAAGATTGTTGCAGCCGTTCTCTTAGCATTACTCACAAACAAACATTCATTCGTTTGTATGGGAAACAGAAAAGGGCTGTTTTTAGGAGTTTTACGGCAATTATTCGAAATGGCCATTAAAGAATTGGTCAAATCGGTCCAGGCGTTGTTGAGTTATGCGCTTAACAACAGATTTTGCGATTAATTTTTATATATGTATGTATAAGATGTACATACCGTGATAAAAAAAATTATGTGTAATTGTCCATACTTCGGGATATCAGGAGGGCAGGTACTTTTTTTTTTTTTGATTGCATCTTAAGATTACAGGTGTAATAACCAAAAGTGAATTTTAAAATAAAATTTTGTTTGTGGAACGTTGAAAATGTTGCAGAAGAGCCTTGACTATGGCACAAGCGAGGCAACGTACATCAAAAGTTTGGTGCGTTAAAATCGTCGATTTCCAATTGCCGTAATCACCCGGATTGTGCGACTTCTTGCTATTCAGCAAATTCAAGAAAGTAAAAGTGTATTTTTTTAGGACGGGGACTACCTTGAAARAAGAGAAGTTTATTTTGAAGAATAAGAAAGTACCGGGTTAAAATAAATATTCTGGGAAATTACTTAATTTACAACTGACATAATTAAACATTCGACAAGGTCAGACCAAAGAAAAATGTATTAAGTGAATGAGTCTGACGGGGTATGCAAAGAAATAGTAAGTATCATGCTGGCAATGACTTACATGATGTTAGGATCGTCTGAAATCGCGTAAATTGTTAAATATTATTATAGAAATGTTCTCTTGATGTTTCTAGACGGCGTCTTTTCTTCAAGCAGATGACTGTTGACGGGATGATTTCTCTAAACAATTCCAGCAAAAACGTTTGCATTATGA
>NW_017535841.1:92971-94628 GCF_001853355.1 Bactrocera latifrons | reverse complement strand
TCTTCATGGAATTCTAGTATCGAAGTGAGAGCAAAGGAGTTGTTGATTGCCTTGTACCGCTACAGAAGATTTATTGACAAAAGGTGCAGTTTCTCAAGGAAAGTAGTTCTGGTACAATATGTTCTAAGTTGTCTTTGTGTGGTGGAGGACTCTAAAAGTACCACACTTGTAAGAAGCATTCAACAAGCAGCGCCCACCGGCATGACTGATAGACTGAAGTCCTCTCAGATCATTGCCTTTAATTCAATTTTTTATACAGTAGCTTTAGATATGACCGGAATGACCGCGAAAACCTCATTACTGTGAAAATGAGGATTTCTATATGAACACGTGTCTGAACATTTTGAAATCCTCATACGCTCTCACTTTACATCGAATCTTTTGGATCATGGCGTTGCTTAACCAAACTCTGGTAGTCCAGGGGTATATTTTCTCTCTAACAGTTTTAGACTTTCTGACTATTGCAGTGATTTTCAAGTCAATGTTGCTGCCAGTAAGGTAGCGGTAAACTTACTCTTCCAGAGTGAATCCTCCTTCAAAGAAATGAATAACCGCTCTCATAGCCGATACTAGCCTCGAGATCAGTAACCGTGCATTCAAAGTTGGTTAAGGAATGCCTAACCTTGTTGTAAATGGTAACGTGTCACTTTGTGGTATGACTAGTATCGGTATCAATCCATGGAGGAATCGCAGGCAACTGTAAAGCTGATAAGCTGGCACGGAATGGCAATTTAGCCCCTCTATCAGGGAACGGGCCTTTGCTCCCTTCTCTTCGTGTGTTCTACTACTAAATAGCTGGGCTGCGCGTTAACTTAGCCGGTATCATCATCATCGGTTTATGTGAAAGATGATCCCTTTGGCATAAGATCGATCATAAGCGATCCAGTCAGCTCTTTGCTCTCGTAAGGCTAATCTCTCAATAGTTGTGGGGGTTTTAAAAGTCCACTGCCTAATCGGCGGCTTTGCTGTAAGATTGAAAATAATATGGAACAATGTGAGGAGGAATCATTCAGCACCTCCTTTTTGATCCAATTGCGAGATTAAGGATTGAAAACTAGTTATCCCACCAAACTGGTGCGAATAAAAATTAAACCCATGAGAAAAATTTAATTGACCACAAGGCGCTTTGCTGACTTATAAGTTTGAATAATAGGAGTTCTACCTTTATATCATCACAAAAGACAACATACTGTAGTTCAATTGCGATTTTTTGACCCGTTGCGAGCCTATTCAATTACCCTAGTTTCCATCTTATGGATAACTTCTCCGTAATTAAATAGCCTTACTTAAGTAGCGGTAGTTATGTTTTCTCCTTCACTCTTGGGTCGAAAATTTAAACCAAACTAATAATAATAATGTTAGTTATTTTTAAAAATATTTTATACCCAGCATATAGGGGATAAGTTCGGGTGTCCCCGGACATCTTGCATTCTTCCAAAAGTTGGATTTTTTATCGAGGTAATTCTTGTGTTGTATTAATATGCATGCTTTCGAATATATTGTGAAACTAAACTAAAAGATTTGTCTAAAATATTAAGTG
Source organism: Bactrocera latifrons (assembly GCF_001853355.1). Classification (NCBI taxonomy): domain Eukaryota; kingdom Metazoa; phylum Arthropoda; class Insecta; order Diptera; family Tephritidae; genus Bactrocera; species Bactrocera latifrons. The sequence continues at coordinate 93,088 of NW_017535841.1, read as the reverse complement.
AAGAGTCACAAGCCTTTAGAAGAGGCATTTTGTTGAAAAATAACAAAATCATATTTGAAAGGTACAGTTTTATAGTGAAGTCCCCAATTGGGGACAATGTGCAAAATCATTAAATTT
>NW_017535841.1:32725-92626 GCF_001853355.1 Bactrocera latifrons | reverse complement strand
GGTGGTTTCTATAAGTTTAATTATGACATATCGGAAGGTTTTTAAGAGTCAGAATGATTTCTTAAAACTACAGGAAGCCGTTGATTGGATAATGAAGAAAGAAGACGACGATTCTGAATAAGACATAATAGTCATTCCCCCTGACTCTGCCATTGTAAATGATGAAAAGGATTTGGTGTTCTCTGCCATGCCGAATGATGTAATAGAAGTACTGAGGTAGTTCACGAGCTGCAGAATATAACAACCGCGCTGTTAGTTCTGCTCTATCCAAACTCGATAAGGAAGCAAAGCAAATAGGTCTGGCAGTGAATGAGGACAAAACGAAACGTCTCCTATCATCAAACCAACAGTTGTCGCAGCGCGACTTGACTCTCACGTCACTGTTGACAGTCATGATATTGAAGTCGTAGATATTTTCGTATATCTTGGAACCAGTATCAACACCACCAACAATGTCAGCCTGTATATCCAAGGCAGAATAACGCTTGCCAACAGGTGCCACTTCGGACTAAGTAGGCAATTGAGAAGTAAAGTCCTCTCTCGACGAACTAAAACCAAACTCTATAAATCACTCAGTCTTCCCGTCCTGTTATATTGTGAAGGCATGGACGACAAGGTCTGGTGAGTCGACGTTAAAGGTTCTGCGAAAGATTTATGATCCTTTGGGCGTTGGCCACATCGAAAATCGCATTCAATATGCGACGACATTGACATAGTTCAGCGTATTAAAAGACACAGATAGGCTACGCTGCCTTAGCCATGTCGTCCGAATGGACGAAAACACTCCAACTCTGAAAGTATTCGACGCAGTACCCGCCTGAAGCAGAGGAAGAGAAAGACTTCAACTTCGTTGTAATGACCAATTGGAGAAGGACTTGTCTTCGCTTGCAATTGGCGCCACGTAGCGAAAAGAAGAAACGACTGGAGCGCTGTTGTTAACTCGGCTATAATGGCGTAAACCTTGTCTACGCCTTTAAAGAAGTGGAGAGACGGGTTTCACCTAATTATAGCAGGAAATTTTACTAAAAGATTCGGTTCAAAAACGAGTAGATAGCTTTGTTAGTATAATAGGCGATCTCCAACTTCTTAGAGAGCGGACTTACTGCAGTGTAGATGCTTAGTGTAAAATGGTTGCAAATGCGTTACGTCGAAAATAGTCCTTAGAAATAAAACAAAAAATAAATAAATAAAAACCTGCATTTTTTTGATAACAGTATAGTCTGTTCGGCTGACAAAATGTTTAACGTAAGACATCGATGTATTCTCATTCAGGGAAATTCTAGTCAATGGGGAGTTCTTCACGAAACACTCTCAGTGGACGAGTTTATGATTAAATACTTTGGTCGACATCCAGCAAAACATATAATGGGAAAACCTATTAGATTTGGTGAACGAGTAGTTAAGTCCGTACTACCAAAATTACCTATAGTACCAACGGAAAATATTATATATTTTGATAATTTTTTTTTACTAACTACCACCTGCTATGCGATCTAAAACAGTTGGGAACAGTATAGAGATAATGGAACAAAAGGGTACACGTATGACCATTAAATAAATTAAGAAAACAAGTTCTAGAGCAGAATATGATTATCGTTCTGACAAAAATAATGAGAATACAATGGAACGATGGAAGGAAAATAATTTGGTCACAATGGGAACAAATTTTATTATATAGAGCCATTAGGAAAAGTACGACGATAGTGTAATAGCAGGAACAGTGGAGAACCCTACTGGCTTCCTTCCTTTTCCTTTCTCATCGAGCAAAATGTGTGAGCAGTGAAAAACGTGGCAAAAACGCAGAATTCAGCCATCTTTGTTTGTTCCCATTTGAACAATGTTACCATTGCTCAATACGCATATATAGTTTTGTACACATTTATGTTTTCAATTACAATTTTTTATAATATAAAATATCAAAACTGAAAACAATCTATTAAAAATAGTTTATATATTTATAAATAATAGCATTCGACTCTGATTTTGAGTTATTTTAAGAAAATTTCAAACATATTGAACAGATTGAATTATAAGAGTTGCTAATTACTACAGTATGATATTGGCAGGTTTTGAGAGAGTAATCAGCTGACACGTTTCCACGGCAAAAACCAAAATGCTGTAGATTCCTACGTCATCYTACGTCAAAGAGAGAAGGGAGTAACGTTTTTCACTGTGCACTTACATTGCGCGCCCATAAGATAGGTCGTATCAGCTGACACGACCTACGGTTCTACGTTCTGCACTGCTATAATATTCAAAAGGAAAAAACGAATTTCGATATACCCTGACTGTTTATAAATTATAACCTATTCATAAGAGGAGTAGACCGAATGGATCAATCTATCAGCTTATATAGGGTGTCCATTAGAGGAAAAAGGTGGTGGTAGCAAATTTTCATATAGTGTTTGGATTTAGCTCTTAGCAATGCTTAGAGACTTTAAGTTTTACTATGCATGGTGGGTGTATGCATGTCAATCAGACGGCAAATTGTGAGAATGTATCTGAAACCTACATCATCCAGACAACCTCGCCTTCATCCGCAGTAATTGGTGATATGCCGAAAAACAACTGTCATCATTCTGAACGCTTAACAAACCAATTGCGATACATACATAGTTTGCCACTTTAAGTGCCGCTGTCGTTTTGAATTCTGTACAAAAACACTTTGCGTTGAAAGCAAGTACTTTGCTCAATTTCATACCTAAACTGCCACTTGTCCCCAGGTGAGGACACCCATTTTTCCTTCTTTTTTGTCCATGAATTAATAAGGAAATGAAAACAATTTCCTACCACCAGATTTGATTTGGGGGTTAATGCGTTAAAGRAGTGGTTAGCTTTCAAGGTACAAAAATACTGTTTTTGAGAGTTTATTTCTTAAATATGTATTCAGACCTTTTGTACATTATTGAGCACACTTTTGACAATATAGGGCCTAACGGCAGGTTAGTAACGAAATAAGTTAAAACAAATAAGCGACGCCCTACGAGAAGCCGCAAGAGTGGCTGATAAAACTGGGGTCCTGAAGGTACAACCGTTCTTGTCTATTTCGGCTCGCCCACTGCACACGATGCGCTGGTAAAACTGGTTAATGAAGAAGAATTAAATTATTATGACAACAACAATAACAGTAATAAAATCTTAATCAGTTGTCACTGTGAACAGACGTACTTTTTCTTTGCTCCGTGCTCTATTATTTATTATATATTAATGTCATGCTCAGCCCAAGATCACCTGCCAAAAATGCATTCAATTGCTGAAATCCAAAAATGCTTATTATTGTAAAGTATGCGCGATAGTTCGGAGGAAACAAATTATCCGCAAGTTCTCTGCACCAGCTTCGAATGCTCTCTCTGCTGCCTACTTCACTCTCACTGCTGCGACTGCTGTTGTTACAAATGCATATACAATCGCTTCTCCGTCTAACGTTGCTCTTTCTGCTGATAATGTGAGTGTGAATTATTTCGCTCCCGCTACACCGAAAACATTCTCTGCAGCTTCAACTACTGCTAATGCTACTGCTCCATTCTCCCTTTTACGACTATTGTGGGTACAAATGCTTCGCCATCTAACGTTGTTGTTTCTACTCCTACTGATAATGTGAGTATATATTATCTCGCCCCCGCTATACCGAATGCAATGTCTGCCGCTCCATCTGCTGCTTGGTTCACTCTCTCTACTGCAGCTGATAATGGTACAAATTCAGCTCCATTAAACGTTGCTGCTTCAGTTTCTTCTGGTACCGTCCGCGTGGATTACTCTGCTCCTGCGGCTCGACCAGCTGCTGCTCCCAATGCAGTTAATTATGCCAATACATATGCTGACGATGTTGCTAGGAATATCAACACTCACTCGAAAGCCAAAAACAATCCAACAGTTTCCGCTAAACCAGATCGCCCTTGTCTCGCTGTTAATGCTGCTCAATCAGTTGCCGTTGATGATTCTTTTAATTTGAACTTTTCTACTTCAATTACTGCTAATGGAAATTTGAAGTTAAAAGTGAGCACTAGGAACAAAAAATCCCCAGCTGCTTCAACTGTTGTTGGTGTTAATGCCAATTGTGATCTCGATACCGTCATACCCAAGAAATTGATCTACTTGTCAGCCTTTAAGAACTTAGTCACTGAAGAAGATATTATATCTTTTTTGGTTAAACATGCTAATGTTGATAGAGAGCATCTTTTATGTTATAAATTAATTAAAAAAGATACTGATTTTAATAATCTTAAGAGGATAAACTTTAAGTTAGGTGTGTCCCCATCTTTTTTTAATGCCGTTTTCTCGTCTTCAGTGTGGCCTTCTTGTATTAAGTTGCGTCCCGTTAAGTTTTTTCAAAGGGAGGGGAAAACAACGCTGCAGATTAGTTGATGTGCCTGTTAATCACGACTTTATTGATGCGTTTTCTGCACCTTCCTCTAATTGTTCCAGTCTTAAGGTGTACTACCAAAACTGATCGGGTATTAGGTGTAAATAAAATATTACTCGCAACTTTTCTTCACATTTGAATTTCGATATTATCGTTATTGTTGAAGTCTCAATCTCAGGCTGGATTCTAGTTACTTTGAGAGTGAATACTTCGACTCAAATCTCATTAAGTCTTCCGTAAGGACAGAGTTCACGAAAAAACTGGCTGTTTAAGAGGGCATGGTGTTCTCCTAGCAGTTCATCGCAAATATCGTCCTCATTTAATTATGCTTGGTAATGACGATTCTATTCTGGACCAACTATGTATTTGTATCAATGACACCCTGCTCATTGTAGTCTCATACATCCCTCCTAATTGTCCTCTAGAGTTGTATAAGTTGCATGCAAATAATATTTCCTCGCTGGTATTAAAGAAGATGGAAGAGAATAATATTTGTGTTCTGGGTGACTTTAATCAAAGCAATATCGTCAGGTCTGGTTGTTCCTATAATTATGCTCTCATTCCCTCCAATTTTTCGTCTTTTCAGGAGTTATTTCTCATTGATAGCTTGCTTAGGCTAAATCTGACTCAAATCAACTCATATTCAAATAGTCCCGATCGATTTCTTGACTTAGTCTTTCTCAGTGATAATTTAAAATTTAGGTTTCTTGATGGATTCTCTTCAATAACTCCGGCCACCGTACATCATTCTCCGCTAGCGTTTGAGGTGGATATAATCTTTTCACTCCTGTTAAACCTATTGATTGGTTTTAATTTTGCATTTTGTGATTTTGAACGACTCAACAATATGCTCATTGAGATTAAATGAGATGATTTACTTTCGGATTAGATACAGCTAATAGTTTCTCCATTTTTAAGAAATCAATTCAGGAAATTTTTCATTATAATATCCTGCTCAAAAAAAATACATTGATATACTAAGGGTCTCAAACGTTTAAAAAATCTTAGAAATAAATACTACAGAAAAATCTCTTCAACTAAATCTCATTTTTCCTTTGTTCATTATCAGCACTACATAAAAGTGTTTAATGAATTGGAAAAGTTTCTCTATAAAAGGTTTATTAATAGTAAGGAGTCTACAATTAAGTCGAACCCAAAGTTTTTTTGAAGCTTTGTAAAATCGAGCGTGTTCGGCCATTCCTTCTGCTTTACGCTGAGGTGATAAGTCAGCATGCACTCCTGGCGAAATCTCCAACTTGTTTGCTGAATTTTTAAATCGAATTATGTTCATGATGATCCTGGTACTAGTTCCAGTTTTTCAGCTAATAATTTCCTATCCGTAATTTTTTTCACTCTTTGTCTTGTACAGGATGATATTACCAAGGCTATTTGCGATAGTAAGTCTTCTTCCAAATTGGATTTGGATGGGCTTCCGCCTGTACTTATAAAAAATTGTACTGTCTTGGTGTATCCTCTCATGCTTATCTTCAATAAGTCTCTCTCTCCTGGGAATTGTACTTCGAACTGGAAATTCACCTGCATTACCCCTATTCTTAAAGGTGGTAGAAAGGATGTAGTATCCAATTACAGGCCTATTTCTAAACTTTATACTATTTCAAATATTTTTGAGTGTTCTGTTAAATATAAATAATTTGTTTGCAATAAATCAATGATTAATGTCAATCAGCATGGGTAACATAGCGGTTTTTAGCGATTATTGCATGTCTGCATTCTCCGCTGGATTTCAAGTAGATTGTGTCTACACAGATTTCTCTAAAGCCTTTAATAAAGTTTCACACAATATTCTAGTTAATAAGTTATCATCTTTAGGGCTTCACTCTGTCTTCTTGCAGTGTATTAAATCATATCTGCACAATAGACGTGTCATCTGATTCATATATTTCGTCTTCGGGAGTGCCACAAGGAAGCAGCTTTGGTCCACTTCCCTTCAAAATTTTCGCAATAATCAAAAACTCGTAAGATGTATTCAAACTTCAATGTGATATTGATACTTTTTATGATTGGTGTCTGAAATCGAAGCTTTTTCTGAATCTAGATAAATTTTATCATAGATCTTATGGTAGGGGACGGAGCATCTTACCTTTAAGTTAGAATATTTCTAATTGCCGCCTAAAATGCGTTACTGAAATCAAAGATCTTGGGGTAACCTTTGACAACAGATTTTCTCTCAGTAATCACATCAACTATATCACTTCTAAATCATTCCCTGTGCTCGGCTTTGTTCGTCGAAATGCTTCAAATTTTTCCGACCCCTACACGTTGAAATTACTGTATACCTGTTTTGTCCATTTTGGAGTATGCAGTGTTCATCTGGAGACCATATTGTATATCGTCAATTAATAGGATCGAGCGTGTTCAAAAGATTTTTCTTAAATTTGTTCTCCGCTCCTTAAAGTTCGTTGACCCAAACCATCGTATACATCTCGTTTATTGCTTTTACATCTTAAACTACTGTTAAATCGACGGTCCGTTCTCTGCCTCTCATTTGTTTTCAATGTTATTAATGGAGGTTTTGACTGTCCCTATTTATTAGGGAAAATTAACTTCAATACTCCTCAGCATTGTCTCAGATCTATTTTCCCATTCTATTATAAAAGGGTAAGTACTAATTTTGCGGAATATGCTCCTCTCAAGCGTGCTATGCGTGAGTTTAACTCGATTTCTTCCTCTTGATTTTTCTCACTCTAGAGTATCCGGTATTAATACCCTCAATTCTTTTTTTTAGTTTAAATTATCTACATATGTAATTGTAATTTAATTATTTTAGAATTCTAATTTGCATCCTAATTCTCCATTAGTCTGCAAGAATTATTGTTCATAGACTTAACTAAATATATAAATATATCAGTGAATACGTAGAGATGGATCCTTTTAAGAAGGTGGATGTGGGTAGGGGCAAATCTTCAACACCGGCGTTGCAAGAAAATACCTCCTCACGAAAGGGAAGACTAAGCAAATCAGATCATATGTTTGAGCTAGGAGAAATTATCCAGAATTGACCGATATGATGCGTACGCAACAGCGATCCATCAACTATTCCATGCGGAAATTGCTTAGCTCAATCGCGAAGCTTCATGCAGGCGACAAAGATGAGCACACCCGACAGCTTGAATTAAATAGTAGTGGGTAATGTCAGCCAAAGGTTGTCAAAATAACACCTAAAACGCCAAGTGTCGGGAAGCAAATGGAAATAAAGACGTCCAGAAAAAGCGAAAACTTCCCACAAAGATCAATCGTCGAAAACGATAGTCGACATGACTTGTAAGGGAAGAGAAAATATGGTAATCTTAAAGGTGCATGAGCGAAATCGCCAAGCGAAGAAGACTCAGCGTAAGACACAAAGGAAAAAGAAGAATGTAAATACTATACAACGCCTACGACCCGATGACATAGTAATTGCAGAAACCGGCGAATTGTCAAAATGAATGGGGCACCACAGGAACTTGTAATGACTTAAGAATGAAAAAAGACAGCTAAGGAGAGATTTTGGTCTAAACTAAAGCACTGAAGGGCACAGACAAGAGATAGGAGAAACATTGAATAAACAGGTAAATTAAAACACGGAAGCAAAAAACCATAGTGGAGGTACAAGATCTGGACGATACGACCACGGAAGAAGGCATAGCAAAAACAATTCGTTCTGAAATTAAAGAACTTGACTTCCTTAACGTAACATCGATAAAAACCATTAGAGCGGCCTACGCAGGCACCTACGCAAGAAGCAAAATTTCCTTTTACAAAAGGTTCAGAAACGTGGTAGAATTGCTATTCCCTAAGCAAAGCCGAGAAAGTGCAAGTCTACCATTGAAAAAAAAACAGATGTCAGAGATGCAGCACTAGTAAATTATCTAGAATTGATGCAATTTGTTGAATTGTTCGATAATTCTAAAACACCCTGGATGGAAACCCGAACAGGGCCCAGTTCTATTGCAGAAAGTAAACAAACCTGAGTTCTTATCGCTCACTATGCATAATTGACACAATTGAAATTTAAATAGAACGAATTGCCAAAATTACTTCCATTTTATGCCTCTATGAACTCAAGCGTTTCATCTGAGGCTGTATTATTACTGGCAGCCACTCATTTGTATGGAGGAATACATATTAAAACATTGATGGGTTATTTTACAAACAATACATTTTACGTAATATACAAATAGACATACATTCATAAAACATAAAAATCGGAGCAGTTATGAAATATGTGCCTACAGGGTTTTTGTAGTCCTGATGCAGATATGAATTTATAAAAATTTCAAAGTCCTTAGCGTCCTGCTTAGCTAGATACAGGATGTTACTTACTGGCACGTTTATAAAATTATTATGAACAACTTCATTTTTTTTATTATTTCTATATTTATTTTCACACTTTTCGGAGAGTGGCTACTGAATGAACGATATCTCACAGCTTACATTAGCTTACAATAGAAAAACAGACAAGCTTACTCAATAAAAGAGACTGCATAATGCAAAAAACTGCGCGTCAAAAGAATGGAAGCAACAAGACTAAGAAGTAGGCAACATTGGACATGAAAGGGTTAGATTAACTGAACTGAAAAATGAAATTTAAGATACATGATTTTCAGGATTGGAAAGTAAATGCTCGCATTCGTATTGAGCTTAACTTCTTTGCACTTACAATCTTAACTACCTCAAAAGTGGGAACACGACCGCTTTAGTCATTGTTTTATTTTTATCATGTCTTTATTAAGCAAAGCTTACCACTATACTTTCTGAAAAATTTTTTCGGACTTTTTCGTTCGTTCGGAATTTTCGTCAATTCTGTTTTTTTTTTATGTTTTTAGTAAACATAAGTAAACCAAATTATATGTTCTAGTTATAGTTATAGTTTTTAATTTATTTCGTTTAATGAATAAAACACAAATTATCTTTTCTGCGCTTTTACAAAAGCAGCTTATATAAATAAAATACTTTAAACTAAACTTTGTGTTTCAATAAAAAAAAATTAAATAAAACATTAATTTCAATTATAGTGTAAATGAAATTGAATTTAAAAAATAAAATTTTTTATCTCGTGTCTTTCTCATTTCATATTTTCTTTTAAATTTTTGATAAATAACATTTCATTAACTTATTTCTAAATAAAAAATTTCTAAACTGCTAGATATGCGCAACACTTTAAAATTTTTAAAATGTGTTTTGATTGGACACAACTGTATGTTTTACGGTTTTTACTTTGCAAGTTGAGAGAATCTAAAATGTTCGGTTACACTCTTAGGCCTTTCCAACTTGTTTATTTTACATTTGAGAAATCTTAGACTTCCAACTTACCAGGTGTTGGTGGTGTACTACCACGCATTGTTTCCCCAGCTCCTACGTTATTTGCTGAAGAGACTTTAGTACCATATAATCTGGATGGCCTCGTCTGGTTCTTTCGATAAAAATAATATGTAATGGCCATCTAAATAGAGTGATAGTTAAATTACTTGAACTTACCTGTATACGAATATGTTCCAACTTAACTGGACTTGGAATAAACCCGACATCACAACCCTCTTTAACCAACCTTCCAATCCACCAATTGTTATCATACTTTTCTTTAATGTGAAGAAATTCTCTTATTTCAAATGACACGGCACTTCCTTGAACTGGCGAATCATCATCAACCGTAGCATCATATGCAACATTCGTTCGTACTGCAAAAGCTACAGGTTTACCCTATTGTTTCAATTATTTAAAATTAAATTAAATTTATTAAATATAAAACATTATTTTACCCTCGCCTTTTCCAATTGGCTTAGAGCATGCCTTTCTCTTTCTCGTCGAAGTGTTTCTTTTTCATCGTCAAGCGACAGATCGGACGAGGGTTGAGAATAGTTAGAATCAGCGGAACTCTAAAATTATAGATTTCATAGTGTTTACGTATTTACATTGTTAAACAATTTAGAAATAAGTTTGAATAGTAGAGCGAATAAAATACAACAATATAGTCAGATTACAAATATAAATGTTAACTTAGTGCATAACGTTTTCTGGCATTTACTTCAGGACTACTAATCCATAAATTTTTTTTTGGAATTTTTAGTTGCACAGTATGGAAAAAAATTTATTCTACGCAATGCTTATAATTTGCTAAAATTACTACTTAGATGCTAACTGCTATATTTCATCGTTTGGATTCAAATTGAGGACTCAGAAAGGTGAAAGTTTAGTTTTTTTTTTTGTAGTAGCATTAATTATGCCTTTGAAAAATTTACCATCACGAAAATATTGGAGCAAACATTAATGAATGGGTATATCTGTAATTAAAACCTACATGTCTCGAGACCACATTCCATTATAATGACTGTAAACGACGAGAATGCGACTAGATTTTGGGTTTATTCGAAAAATAATGGGAATGATTCCATTTAAAAAAATTCATTGAAAAAATCGTAAAATTTTTTTAAAAACTTTTAAAATAGGCTACTGCTGCATCGACGCAGCGCGATTTTCAAGCATTGAAGTCGTTACGGGAGGCATTCTCCGGAATAGCCTTGAAGGTCGAGGTTGTTAACCACATTCATCGGCTTTTTCAGGCAAAAAACAACAAACAGTCCGGGAAGGGGGGCTGTAGGACAGCTGCCCAAGCGTTTGAATGCCGGCCTTTGTTAGGTAGCTGTTCACAACAAAGAAGGTGCGAGCCGGGGCGTTGTCGAGGTGAAACTTCCGATCGGCTCCGATGTCTTGTCGGACCTAATTGACTCTTCGTTTGAGTCTCTTGAGGACTTCCACATAAAACTTGGCGTTAACGGTTTGTCCAGGAGGAACAAATTCATGGTAGACGACGCACAATGACAATGTGAGCATCGTTCTCACTTTGGATTTGCTTATTATTCCGGTCTTCATCAGCGACCTCCTCCCGGTTCCTCAAAAAGGCCTGGTGAGACCACAACACACCACTTCTTGCTAAAGCAACATCTCCGTAAGCCTGCTTGATCATATCAAACGTCTCTGTCGCAGATTTACCGAGTTCCACACAGAATTTTATCGCGTACCTCTGCTCTAACGAAAGCGGCGTTTTCGGCTTGCACCACTCTTTCCGGACAAACCCTGTAACTGAAATTCTTCTCATTCTTTATTGGCGTAGACAAGGTTTACGCGATTATAGCCGAGTTAACAACAGCGCGCCAGTCGTTYCTTCTCTTCGCTACGTGGCATCAATTGGAGATTCCAACCGAAGCCAGGTCCTTCTCCAAATGATCTTTACAACGAAGGAGAAGTCTCTCTCTTCCTCTGCTTCCCCCGGCGGGTACTGCGTCTAATACTTTCAGAGCTGGAGTGTTTTGTCCATTCGGACGACATGACTTAGCCAGCGTAGCCGTTGCCTTTTAATTCGCTTAACTATGTCAATATCGTCTCATATAGCTCAACGTTCCATCGCCAACTCGCAAAGGACCATAAATCTTTCGCAGAACCTTTCGATACAACCAGAATAGATGAGTTAGCTCTCCACACTAACGTGATCCACATATAAAGACACCACAAATTCAGATATTCCAAATGAAGAACCCCACACTAATAAACACGAGTATATATCACACCACAACTCGACACCACCCAACCATCAAAACGGACTGCTCCAGAAGACGAGGCCTCCTTTTATTTGGTAAAAAAAAAAATTAAATCTAAGCAAAATTAAAAAAAAAAAAAAAAAATTGTGCTGTGACGAGAAAGTGCAGCTAAAACAGGAAAAAAGTTAGGAATCAACAGTGCAGTCACCACATAAGAGTACAGTGCAGTGGCGATATAATACATGTAATGCTAATAATAAATACATAAATGCGAATACTAAGCAAAATATTTGCGCTAAAAGAAAAAACCAAAAGGTGCAAACTACAAAAAATATATTATATATAAGTATATAATAGCCGTGTTTTATTTGACCATCACATAGCTAAATCATGGACAGATAAAACGCACTTCCATATATTCGCCTAAAAATTAAATAGGTTGGTAATGCGGACAAGAACAATCAGCTGATATATAATTTAGTTCGAAATTTCAAATTTGTAAACGGAATATTAATATGCTATACAAATATATTTATTTCAGTTATTTGTGATACAGAATACAAAAAACTGAAAACAAGTGTTCATATTTGTCTTAATTTTAGTTTAATACTCATCCAAAAAATCTATAATTTTGGTTTATTTACATTTTTATTTGTCAGAATTAGATTTCTCGCTTTACCAACTACTTCTTTTTGAGAAAATCCTAGCTATTGTGAATGAAAAAAGCGATGAACTGGCAATGCCTCTAGCTCAATATACAAGCTGTGATAGCTTATGACAAGCCAACATAATTATGGCTAATGCTGGTATTGTCACTAGTGAAGCGAATGAAATTTTAGGCGAATTTCGCTTTTTCGAATTGCGAGTAGCGAGCGCACAGTAAATTCGCCACTTCGTGGCGAAATAACTAGCGAAAATTAATATTTGGTATTGCCACTTGCGAATTTATAAAATTCGCTTCGCCTCAACTGTCAAAATTTGGCGAACGTTTATTTCATTCGAGAATCTAATTAAAAATGGAGAAAACGTTAGTAAAATTTAAAAATATTTATTTATTTTATTTAATTCATTACAAATTTAATTATTTTCAGAATAAAATGAACAACTCAAAAGCAATTTGAGGTAATGGTGAAGTTGATGGAAGCAAGTCCTGAGTTAGCCAGAGGAATGGCGCCGTTTGGCTCCACAAAAAAAAAAAAAATAGGATGGAGTTGTGGGAAGATATTGTTTCAGAATGGAACAATATCGGGAATCCAATACGTAGTGGCAGTGAATAGAATAAGGTAAGAATAAACAATTTTGCTTGTATATATGTACATATCTGTATTAATTTGTGTATTTCTTAGGTTTGGTTGGACTACCAGATAAAATTAAAAAGGAAAATTGCAGATAACYGAAAAGAGATTGCAGCCACAGGTGGAGGACCATACACCCAACGCAGTCTAACGCCTTTGGAGCAGGCCGTRGMCGAGTTGCTCAGTTTGCAGCAGGCAGTGAATCCAAGCGGAGCCGCATTTGGAAGCACTGCACTTACACCTGCACCTGCACCTGCATATTTAGAAGAAGAACATMTGGAAGATGTCGAGGTTCAGCCTGAACAAGCTGCAAATGTTAGCATTACGTCTAGGCAGGCCCCTACGAGCAGAGTGGAGGAGCGCGAAAATTTGCGTATGAAGGCTTTGGAGAAGCAAGCAGAAACGCAAGAAAGCCTTGTCGGTATTATGAAAAATATTCATTCGGTGTGTAAGAAATTTCTAGATACAAGAGAAAAATTTACGAAGTAAAAAAAGAAAAATTGGCGCTTTATAAAATGAAAGAAGAAAGAAAGAAGGAAGAAAATATTGAAAAGATAGGCGATATAAAGAAAAAATTTAAATAAAACTAAAAGAATTGGAATTAAAAAAACTTAAATATTCTTCTTCTTGATTGGCGTAGTCACCGCTTACGCGATTATAGCCGAGTTAACAACAGCGCGTCAGTCCAGTCATTTCTTCTTATCGCTACGTGCCGCCAATTGGATATTCCAAGGGTAGGAAGGTGCTTCTACACCTGGTAAAAACTTAAATACTCAAAATAAAAAAACGTATTAACTGCATATTAAAAATTAATTTCAGATATTTTATTGCAGTTATGTTACATATATGTACATATATTTTAGGGATGCAACTAAACTATGACAATGCATTCGCAATTTGTCTTCGGCGATGAGCTGCTGCTGTCCCACTGAAGTTTCCTTCAACTGGTTCCAGTGGTACTAACACATCAACAAAAGTTTCTTCTTCAAGATCATTCACATTATATTGTTTGCAAATATTGTGTAAAGCACAACAAACATTTACAATAATAGTTGCTTTACTAGGAGGATATCGTAGTTTACGTTCACCTAGTATACATCGAAAACGGCATTTCAGCACTCCAATCGTCCTTTCGACTACGTTCCTTGCCTTTGCATGTTTTTTATTAAAATTTGATTCCACTGTTCCTGCCAAAGCGTTTCGGAAAGGCGTCCATAGATACTCGTGTAGTGGATAACCAGAATCACCTAAAATATATTTAATGTTAGTATTTATGTATGTACATACGTGATATTTGCTTATGCACTTTTATAGCAATAGATATTTACAACACTGAAGAAAGTTCCATGGGATTAGAGTGATCTCTGATAAACCGTCGCTGCCTAAGTAATTTCGTTGTTGTCTTTTCAACATAACTGTCTTCAATATATAAATCTACGTTGTTAAACATTTTTATTCACTTTTTTTAAAATAATACAGGGCGTTCAATCAAAAACTCTCAGGTCAATTACAAAAGCTCCATGGTATGTTTCAAATCATACTATTTACAGAGATTTAAAAATATGCAAAGTGAAAGATGAAATAAAAAAGTTTAGTGAAAGATACAAAATCAGGTTAGAGATTCATCCCAATCCTTTAGCAGTGGCATTACTACAGGCACCCACTACAACAAGGTTAAAAAGAAAAGACATATTAAACTTGTAAACCAGCACTTTAACACAAACTAGTGTATGATTATGTTTTTTTTTTTTTTCTTTTTTTAACATAAAGAAAATTAGCAAATAATTATGTAAATTAGTATGTATGTAGTTTGGACTTTTGTTTCTATTATACTGTCACTAAACAGAGGGTTACTTAATGAAGTATCGGTCACAATTTGTTTGTACCTTAACTGCACATTTACTTATTGTCTATTATTATTAAGACAGATTGTAAATTTAACTTGAATATAAAAAAAAAAAAAAAAACTTTTTTTAAAATCACGGTAAAATTTCAAAACAATAACAATACTACGTCAAATATGTCAATTTCGGATGAACTCGTGTTACATTTCATAATTATTTTAGTATGGCAACAAAAAAGTTGAGCAAATGTGTTCATTCGCCAGTCACAATATGAACATGGCGAATTTTCGCCTAAAACATTCGACTCGCCAATGCATTCGCTTCGCCAGTGACAATACTAGCATAAGTCTTCCATACAAAATAAGCTAACAGCTTAATTTGCTGGTCAAATAAAACACGCAAAATTCACCGCAACAAGAGGACTGAGAGAAGAGGCCACAAATGAACACACACCAAAGACCACATACATACACTCAAATTGTCCCCAAAACCCCTGGCGGAAATACAAGTGAGTTGTATCGTTTCTATCACTATTTATATATGCATATATACAGCGTGGGCCCGAATAACTGTCACACTTTTTTGAAGCAACGTTATGTTCGCGTAAGTGTACAGAATTTGGTTCTTGTGTTCCTTATTTTATTGTGAAATTAATTGAGTACTTTTTTGACCTGATCAGTAGTTCTTAAAATTTGTGAGTGATGGAAGCAAAAAGAGACTTAGTGCAAAAATTAAATTTGGAAGGCAAAAAGACAGGCGAAATTGTTAAATTGCTGAAAGACATTGATGTAAACCGGAGATTTGTCCAACGCACTGTGGCTCGATTTAAGAGAACTGGAAGTGTTAAAATATCTAAAAAACCTGGACGAAAAAGAAGTATACGCCTGAGCTGGTGAAGATTGTGCGTAATAGGATAAGGCGAAATTGTGCTAGATCAGCCAAAGAGCTGAAGGTGAGCCGGAAAACCATCCGAAATGTTTTAAAAGAGGACTTGGGACATAAACCTTACAAATGGAAGAGGATTCATGGCCTTACGGAGCGTCAGAAGAAAATGCGACGGGAAAGAAGTAGTTTATTGCATGCAAGTTGCAATATTGTGTTCTCTGAGGAAAAACTATTCATATTGCAAAAAAGTCACAATCCCCAGAATGATCGCGTGTATGCAACAAGTATGCAGGATATAACAACAGATAAATTAGCCGTTCAGAGATATCAAAACACAACGTCTGTCATGGTATGGAGGGCCATATCCAAAACAGGCAAACTCCCGCTCATTTTTTCGAGAAAGGTGTCAAAATCAATGCACAATATTATTTGGATGAAGCGCTTGTCGATCATTTTTACCCTCATTTATCTGTGCTCTTCGGCAACGAACCATATTGCTTCTAGCAAGACTCTGCTACGGCTCATAAAGCAAGAATTGTTCAGCGCTGGTGTAAGGATAATTTGCCATGTTCTATTCCGATTGATGAATGGGCTCCATCTTCTCCGGATCTGAGTCCATTGGATTTCAGTATATGGGGACACATGCTTGACAAATTAAAAAACTTGAAAAACATAAGATTTGATCAATTCAAGCGTCTTTTAATCAAAATTTGGGACGAAATTCCAGATGAAGTGGTGCATGCCGCCTACAATAGTTTTCAAAACGTTTGAAGCTGGTAAAAAAAATCAAAGGTGAACGATTTGAACTTAAGCAGTCCTAATATAAGCTAACAGTCTTTATAATAAATCAAATTGTTTAATTGCTCAAAATATCAAAAAATAAACTTTTTCTACAAAAAATTAAGCACGACAGTTATTTGGGCCCACTCTGTATATATATGGTTTAATAAAAAAAGCCAAAAATTTAAAACAAAGATAAGTTCGCGCTTCTAACCATCTGTTAGAAAAAAAAAGAAAAAAACGTTAACTTCGGCTGCAAGCTAATATACCCTTCACAGGAGTATTTCTTTTAGTAAATATGTGTCCATTCTATACCAAATTTCGTAATTAGTTTGTATAGCAGCTAAATGCTATAGTAAGCCGATGCGAACAATTTCTTCGCATATTACATTTTTATCTTATAAAATAACCTGTGCCAACTTTTGTGAAGATACATTGACAAATGTGAAAGTTTTCCATACAAGAACTTGATTCCGATCGTTCAGTTTGTATGGCAGCTATATGTTATAGTGTTCCGATATAGGTAGTTCCGACAAATGAGCAGCTTCTTCACGAGAAAATAACGTTTGCTAAAATTCAAAACGATATCTTATCACTTATATATATACTTCATAGGGTCTCCGACGCTTCCTTCTGTGTGTTACAAACTTTGTGACAAACTTAATATACTCAGTTCAGGGTACAAAAAGAAATCCGTTACCAAACTGTTTTAGTATTCGGTTTATTTCCCGGTAAAAACCGAAATACCGATAAGAAACAAAACAGCTTCTTAGTACGTATAATATATAATTGATTACCGCTAAATGCTTAACGTTGTGTGAAAACATAAAATTATTTCAACAACAAAAAAACTTTTCAAGTATTTATACGTACAAATAGTAAAATTTTCTATACATATAACACGAAAAACATATAAGCGGAAACTCTATACGTTTACTTATATATATATGTACATATTTACCCACGTTAAGTATATGCTAATTTTCTTTTCACGGTTTATCCGTACTGCAAATATACATACATATGTACACGCGTACTTATGTACGAATACATACGCGCGCATTATAAGTACATACATACATACATCCATACGAGGGAACACATCTGGTAAAAAATATACCTCGGGTACAATTTAAACAAAATAATCATTTCTCAATTAAATCGTCAAAAATTTAATGCTAATCGCAGCATCAGTACGTTTTTAAGCGGCGGAAAATCTACACTACATCTGTACACTTTTACTAACGCTATGTTTGGCTCTTGCAATTACACGTATGTTTTTTGTGCGCACCAGTTAGTCCTATTTAGCATGTACTAAGCTTAATATGTAATCAGCATATTGCAAAGCTGCGTTCCCATTTTTACATTTCTCTTTTAATAACTAAATTATATATGAAGAAGCAATAGCTTTAAGTAGGTACTTAGTTTTATGAACTGTTAGAAGTGCATAACACATACATATATGAATATATGAATTAATACAAAGCGGAATTATGTACATATTTAGCGGTATCGAAATATTGTATAGAATATTATTTAAGGAGAAGAATTGTGCAAATAAAGTTAGTCTAATAATGACCACTTTACAGTGTCGTTACTCAGTCTTTTGCTACGATTTCGCTTATACTTTTCGCTGTTTTGTAAATTTGCGCGGTTAAAAATAGAGATTTATAGTACTACATTTTTTGGAGCCCAACGTGTGGCAAGAGTAAGTTGTTTCGTTGTTCGCATATCTTTTCGGAGTTTGGTGGTCAGTATTAGACTGCATCGTGGGACATCATCGTCATTGGATCTTCAGCCTTGGACATTTTTACTATTGGACACAACAGCATCGCTCGAACACAGCACAGTACAGCTACTTGTCGCCGCTACGTTTCGCTAGTACAATTTCCTCCAGGTGATATGCGCTTATTTGTTGCTTCGCATATATACAAAATTAATAATCATTTATTACCTACTACCCACAGGAGGATAATTATAATTATTTGAAATAATTTAAAGTCAATATAAAGCGCATAGAATACCGTTCTACAATGTCTTTGGACGAACTAAAACAACAACGCACCACCAAGGAAAATATCACACGTATTACAAATATGATCAATGCTAGCTTTCGACCAGGTGGAAAGGTTCTTTCAGTGGCGGAATGCAAATGTCGTTTAGGCATCCTGGAGTCATACTTCAAGCAGATTCTCTCAAATCAAACGAGCATCGAAAGATTGGATGCTGAGGACGGAGGGCGTGCTGACCTAGAAGAACTTTACAAAACAACTAAATTGGTTATCCAATCGCAACTGGCAGAAGATAACAACGTTTCATTTTCGGATAGCGTTTCGATTAGCAGAATCAAGTTCAAAACTTCCACCACTTAAGGTTCCTACGTTTGATGGCAAGTATTCGAATTATCAAAACTTTATTACATCGTTCAAACAAATAATTAACATTAAATTATCTCCAAGGTCAAGCCTTAAAAACTGTAAATGCGTTTCAGGTTACAAATGAAAACTACCCAAGGCGTTAGAACAATTCAAGGCACGTTATAGCAACAAAACGCTAATTTCTTGGAAGGAATAAATTCGCTATTTGATTTACCAGGAGTTGTTAAACCAAATAGCATTCAGCTTAGAAGTTTGATTAATAAAGCTTCTGCTATTTATGGTTCTTTGACATCACTGGGTAGTGACAGGCAAATTTCTCAAGCAATGCTAATTTATCTAATATTGCAGAAATCTGATGAAGAAACCAACAAAAGGTGGAAGGAGTCGCTATATTTCAAAACGATGCGCTCATGGGAAGATTTCATCGAAATTTTGGTAAGACACTGCCAATATCTGGAGTCACTCGACAACCCACATGGTAGTACTTTGCCAGTTCAGGGTATTAACAAACACTCCACTCCGTAATTAAGGAGTCAACCAAAAGGTGTAATATTTTCCTGCTCTACCATATCGTACCAATTCGGTTTTAACAACAACCACAAGCTTTTTAATTGTGAACGATTTAAGTAGCTAAACAAAACCCAACGTTTCGATCACGCAAAGAAAATTCGACTTTGTATTAATTGCTTATCAAAGGGGCATTAAGTAGCCAATTGTTCATCATCGCACAGGTGTAAGCTTTGTGCACGACAACACCATGGTTTACTTCACCGCGGTTCACCTCCAGGCCAACCAACAGCTACTTTACTATTTTCAAAACAGGAGGCAGCCGTACATACTCATATGAATAATTCATCGTTGGATAATGTAATCCTTGCAAGAGCAAGTAATTCAACGGGAAGCTATAGATTGGGTACAGCGCTGCTAGATTCCTGTTCGCAACTCAATTTCAGACGATTTTTCGCAAAGCACAAGAACGTCAATTAGCCAAATCACCACAATTGACAGCACAATACGTTGAATTTATGAACGACTACGAGAGGGTCATATGAGCATCGTAAAGAATCTGAATCTGAGCGAACCGCATTATTTTATACATCATTGCGTTCTTAAACCAAAAAATACAACAACAAAGCTTAGAGTCGTATTTGACAAATCCTGTCGAACTACATCCCAAAAATCTCTAAACGATATTCAGATGGTTGGTCCTACAATCCAATGCGAACTTTTTATTCTTCTTCTTCGTTTCCGATTCAATAGGGTTGCACTCATTGCGGAAATCATGTCAAGATGTATTGGCAAGTATTAATGCACGAAGATGATCGAAAGTTCCAGTACATTCTGTGGAGGAGTTCACCGACTGAGGACATTCGGACATACCAACCAAATACTGTAACGTATGCAATGGCTGCTGCACCATACCTCGGTATACGGAGTTTGCTGTACCTAGCTGAACGTAGACAACTTACTGTGTGGTGCTGACAGGCTAACCGAGCTTTCACAGATAAAGCAAGAGGTAACACAACTGTTAGATTAGAAAAGTTTAAATTAACAAAATGGCATTCTAATCATCATCGATTCAGAAAAGACGACTCTTTAAAGGATCTMAACGTATATTCATCTATCACTAACGCTCTTAGACTAAAATGGAACTAAAATTTCATTGTTTTATTTTTTCATTTGAAGCAAAACTATTACTCGCTGGTCGTCTTACAAAACGTTCCATCCTCTCTGTTGCATTGTCACTTTACGACCAACTTGGTATTTTGGTTTCAGTTGTTATAACTTCAAACATCTTCTTGCAAGAAATATGGCTACTATAGTTGGATTGGGATGAATCATTGTCACTGAACATTGAATGGGCTTGGAAAAACTTTCTGAATTCCTTATCGGATCTTTTATTAATCAGGTGCCTAAGTTTTGTTTTTCGGCAGATATGGAATCTCTTCAGATACATGGATTTTGTGGCGTATCGATGCGGGCATATGGCTGCGCAATTTACACTCGTTTTATCAACAAATCTACTACTATTCGTTTACTCACTGCTAAGTCCAGAGTTACACCCATCAAAAAACAATCGTTACCAAAATTAGAACTTTGTGGCGCTCTTCTCATCGCTCGCTTATTATCAAAAATCAAACAAACAATTTCTCATAAATATTATAATATTTTTCTTTGGACAGACTCATAAATAGTCTTACATTGGCTGAAAATGCATTCTGCTACACTTTCGACCTGTTTTGTTTTCTGAAATCCAGACCTTAACCAAAGGTGCCCATTGGGGTCATGTACCAACTTATTGTAACACGGCGGATGTTGTGTCTAGAGGATGTACCGTAAAGGAACTTATTGACTCAATATGGTACACCCGACCGGGGTTTCTATGCGAAAACTCAAATAAATGGCCAAAGGACAACTGCAATGATATCGACATTGACGTTATCGAAAAAGTGAAGCGAAAATCTGCATTCAAATCAATCTACTCTAACAGCCTTCGATTAATAGCTTGGATGTTCCGCTTCTTCAATGTTTGACGACACAATGCAAAACTTAATACAAGAGTTGCATAACACGTTACTTTGCATAATTTGGCACATTCAACATATTCATTTTGCTAATGACATTCGTCATTTACAGAAAGGTCTCAACACAAATGGCCCATTGCGTTATTTAAATCCGTTTTTAGAGTATACCGAAGGATTTGAAATATTCAAAGTTGGAGGTTGATTGGAATCAGCAGATATTCCAGAAGAAAAGAAACACCCACTGCTGTTGCCAAGCAAATGCGAATTCTTTGTTCATCACGCTCGCCGCTTACATCGGAAACACTGCCACGCAAGACCAAAGATACTTGTTACCTGTCGAGCGATTGACTCCATCTCGCCATTTTTCGCTTGCGGTATTGACTTCTGCGGACCAGTCAACCTATATTTGCGTATTGGAGGTAAAACACCTTATAAATCGTACATAGCGATCTTTGTTTGTCTAGCGACAAAAGAACTTGTATCGAACCTAAACAGCGAACTTATATCGGAACTAACCACGGACGCGTTCATAGCATCATTGAAGCGGATGATTGGAAGGAGAGGGCTACCCTCTGACATCTTTTGTGACAACGCAACAAATTTTGTGGGCGCTTGCAGCAAACTAGCTGAACTAAAATCATTTAAATCATTACTTAAAATTGAAAACAAAGATACAATTTTAAAATACTGTGCTAATGAATTTGTAAATTTTAATTTCATTAATCCCAGTGCACTTCATTTTGCGGTATTTGGGAGGCCGCAGTCAAATCGGCTAAGGATCATCTCACCCGGACCATCAAAAATGCAAAACTCACAGATGAGGAACTAACAACAGTTTTGGTAGAGATAGAAGCTGTGTTGAACTCTCGGCCACCAACACCATTATCATCGGACCCAAAATATTAT
Organism: Bactrocera latifrons; assembly: GCF_001853355.1. Taxonomy (NCBI): domain Eukaryota; kingdom Metazoa; phylum Arthropoda; class Insecta; order Diptera; family Tephritidae; genus Bactrocera; species Bactrocera latifrons. Next base: position 70,115 of record NW_017535841.1, on the reverse strand, counting down.
GAAGCATTAACTCCGGGGCATTTTATTATTGTTGGCGCACTAAGGGCGCTCCCAAAGCGAGGATTGTGAAATAAGCAGCTTACACAGATAGAATCAAGTCACAAGCATTAAACAGACGTTTTGGAACAGGTGGTCAAATGATTATACCAACGAACTTCAAATACGATCAAAGTGGTTTTCGGAACATCCAAACATCAACAACAACTCAATGGTTATCATCCATGAAGATAACTTACCACCACAAAAATGGTATATTGGGAGAGTTATAAACTGTATTCCAGAAGACGACTCTAAAATACGTGTGGTGGACATTTGAACAACGAAGGGAATCATTCGGCAACCAATTCACAAACTAGCACTACTACCTGTTCGAAATGCCTTCCAACAGGGCCGGGATGTTGGGTCACCGATTGCAAACTACTGCATACTTCAACCATATGTTCTTATATGTATATTTTTGCTATTTCTACTTCTTCTTGTTTGCTTAATATTCAAGGTTAGTAATTAGAAGTCATTCACCTCAATGCAGTTAATAAATGTGATTGCATTGTGTTTGCTTGCGTTTGCTCTATGCACTTTTGCTAATGCTAAGTTTCGCCCACGCAATTACACGTATGTTTGTTTGTAACTAAATTAAGAAGAACCAATAGCTTTAAGTAAGTACTTAGTTTTATGAACTGTTAGAAGTGCATAACACACACATATATGTATATATAAATTAATACAAAGCGCTATTACGTACATATTATACTTAGTGGTATCGAAATATTGTATAGAATATTATTTAAGGAGAAGGATTGTGCAAATAAAGTTAGTCTAATAATGACCACCTTACGGTGTCGTTACTCGGTCTTTTGCCTCGATTTCGTTTATACTTTTCGCTGTTTTTTAAATTTGCGCGGTTATAAAAAAAGCTTTATAGCCCTACAATAATAACATAATGAAAAATTTGTACAATCGTGTATCGTCACATATGTAAATACGCACATTACTTCAAAGTCCACATTGGAATATATCCCGCAACACCCCTTGGTTTTTGATTAATAAAAACAAGTAGGATTGCGTATACAATATATTCAAAGACCACATTGGCATATATTCCGTAATACCCCTTGGTTGAGATAAAAATAGCTTTATAGGTCCCGCAATCACCATACATTAATCCTACTCAAAATATCTGGAATTTTTAGAAAAGCGTATTCGAAAACATCGAATTTCATCAAAATAAGGCCAACACGCTGAATCATCGATTTGGTGGGTCAAAATATCGATTTGAGTGGGGAGCATACATCGATGTCTAGGGACAATAATAGCAACAAACTGTAGGCCAAAAACTGCTAAAACTATTTTAATTAGATTTATGTAGATAATCATCAGTGTAAGTAAACTTTTTTGATATGAATTATGACCATTTTAAGTCTTAGCACTAATTTTTTTTATGTGTGTGAAGTAAAATATTTTTATATGCTAAATTGCTCGTGCGGGATGGGATAGATATCGAGAGTTGAAGAGGGAAGCGAGACGCATTTGCTGACAGAAAAAGAGGACGCCGAAATGCGTGAGTACGAAGAGCTTGATAAGCTGGCCGATTCTACGAAAAAATGCGGCAGCTTACAGAAGGTTTCAACACCGGAGCATACTCTTGTAGAACCCCCAAAGGTGATCTAGTCACCGATGCATACTTAAATTATGGAGCGAAGACTTCTCCAGCCTGCTGAATGGCAGTGAACGCACAACGCTAGGAGAAGGCGAACCCGATTCCCCAATCGATGACGATGGAGCAGACGTTCCATTGCCTGACCACGAAGAAGTTCGAAAAGCAATTACCCGCCTGAAGAACAACAAAGCGGCGGGGCCAATGGATTACCGCCCGAGCTATTCAAACACGGCGCCGAAGAACTTATAAAGAGTATGCATCACCTTCTTTGTAAAATATGGTCGAATGAAAGCATGCCCAACGATTGGAATTTGGGTGTGCAATGCCCCGTCCTGCCATATGGTGCAGAGATCTGGACGATGACAACAGCTGATGAGTCGACGTTGCGAGCTTTCGAGAGAAAAGTTCTGCGAAAGATTTATGGTTCTTTGCGCGTTGGCCCCGGCGAATATCGCATTCGATGGAACGATGAGCTGTACGAGATATATGACGACATTGAAATAGTTCAACGAATTAAAAGACAGCGGCTACGCTGSCTAGGTTATGTTGTCCGAATGGACGAAAACACTCGAGCTCTGCAAGTGTTCGATGCTGTACCCGCCGGGGGAAGCAGAGGAAGTGGAAGACCTCCACTCCGTTGGAAGGACCAGGTGGAGAAGGGCCTGGCTACGCTTGGAATATCCAATTGGCGCCACGTAGCAAAAAGAAGAAACGACTGGCGCGCTGTTGTTAACTCGGCTATAATCGCGTAAGCGGTGTCTACGCCAATTAAGAAGAAGAAGCAGTTTAATGCTAAATGTATATCTTTGAAATGGATAGAAAAAAGCCACAAAATTTATTCAGTTTTGAATAAATAAACGTGTCGTATTTTAGTAGAACTAGGTGTATGTAAACTTTATTGGTGCACTGTACATATACATATACATAAATACCAAACTTTATAATACCAATCAAGTTTTTTTTGAAAACTTTTTATTCCATTCGCCACATTTTTTAAATGAGCTCAACTCAAAAGAATCAAAACCAAATAGGTTGCTAAAAATCCCAAAGATGATTTCTGACGAAAAAAATCCATGTACACCTGCAGAAGCTACACGCTCGAAGCAAGGTACTACGAAACAAAAAAGGGGAAAAGACATAACATGCAACAATAATTTCACTGCTGAGAGTGAGAGTCTAACAAAATACTGCACTGGGTTTTCATCTTCGCCTATTCAGGACAACTCTGAATCGGCTTTAGAAATCAAAAGTAAAAATCTCGCAAATTTTTGGACACGACTCCAAGCTTCTTATGACGCAATAGTGGAATGTGATGACTCAGATCTACCAGAAAAGTCGCCGGCCTACGCCGGTATGAAAACTGCTTATATCAGTTCGAAGATACAAAGCAATAATATTTCACCAGTTAAAATTAATGAAAGCAGTTGCACCCACTCCACTTCCGAGAGTAGAGCTGCCACAAATTAAAAATCAAGAATCAAGTTCGAGTATCCACCTCCAGGTGCCAGCATGTGACACTGAAATTTTCCATGGCGGTTGTGAACAATGGCCGTTTTTCGGGACATTTTCACAGCCGTTTACATAAACCATCCAAAATTATCAAAAGTTGTATCACCTCAAATACAAAAAAACAAAAGGTGAAGCACTCGTTATTGTACAACAGTTCGCATTACATGACGACAATTTTCCTATGGCTTGGGAAGCTCTGAAATCAAGGTACGAAATCGAACGAATGCTGATAGATAAGAAAATAACGATATTAATGGACTWGCCCAAAATTCAAAAAGAAACAAGTGAAGAATATGTGAAACTTCAATCCACTGTTTGTCAGTTTTAGTGACACAACGCGTTCCCGCAGACAATCGGGACCCAATTTTGGTAAATTATGCACCGCCGCATTACCAGAAAAATCGTTAATGCTATGGGAACAATCTCTCTCATCAAGGAAAAAATGCCCCACGTGGCAGCAAATAAAATATTTCCTAACTACACAGTATGAAATCGCAGAAGAAGTTGATAAAAAGATAATTAAACCAAAAGGTATTTGCCATGACCTTAATAGAAGCTTACAAAGACCCCTAGCCAGTAGCAACAACAATTCAAATATTAGTTTCTTCAAAAATCAAACGTTTACATCTGAACAGTACAAACAAACGTCATGCGAACTATGCACAGGGGGGCATAAACTTAAATCTTGCGAGAAATTTAAGAAATTAAATATAATTGACCGAAAGTCAAAAAGACTATGCACAAACTGCTTATCACATACACACATGCTTAAAGACAGTAAAAGAAAATTTAATTGCGTTTATTGCTATAAATGACATCATTCGATGTTACATATTACTCATTTTTGCAGTTCACCCCCAAACAGCGCAAACATAAACAAAACAACAGGTTTAGTTGCTACAACAAATTCAGATAACTGCCTAGAAGCAGGATGCTGCTCAAACGCTTTAAAAATCCAAACGCTACATAGCGAAAACCACAGCAGGTTACTCCTACCCAAAGCAGTCGTCTCCATCGAACATCGAGGAGAACTGTTTAAATTCATGGCGTTAATAGACCAAGGATCACCGCGATCATTCATAGCGTCTAGGGTATAAAATTTCCTACAACTGCCTACAAAATCACCCAATTTTGAAATTACGCGAATGGACGGAAGAATAGTTCAAAACTCCAATAAAATCTGCCTCATTACCCTAGTTTCTTACCAAGCGGATAAGCGCATTCAACCAGAAGCTATTGTCTTACCGCAACTAACAAACATGCTTCCTAGCTATCATATAAATAGCAAGCATTGGCAAAACGTTTCACACGTTAAGTTAATAGACTTCAACTGCATCACTCCCGCTCAAATAGACCTTCTATTAGGCAGCGATCTCTCAGCACAGATATTACTCGAATGTATTGAGAATATTACAAAAACACTTCCTTCGCAAAATACCATTTTCTAATGGGTCTTTATTGGACGAGTTGCGGAACCAGTTGCCACGATGACAACTCAAGTTGAAGAAGTCTCCAAAGAATACCTCAATGTGCAATAAAGAAAATTTTGGGAGTTAGAAGAACGAGATACTACCGCAACGCAAATAAAATAACCAAAAACCTGACGTAACAAACCCGCAAGTGAAAAACTCGTTGAAACTAATACGAAACCTAACGCAATGGTCGCATTACGTGACGACGCATTCATGCCACATAACGTGGCACAATCGCCATATAAATTTTAATGAAACACATTTATAACCATACTACTTTTCCCATACATATTACAATGGATGGGAATATGCCAACAGTGCCAACCCCAACGGTGAGGTCAGCTATAACCGTACCGCGCTCTGGGGCAACTCCAGCACCACGAGCCCTACCGACAACCGCCACAGCAACCGCTCCTTGTAGTGACACAGGACCCCTACCACTGTCCTCAGCACACGTAGCAGAACCTCAGCAGTCCACTATGTCGGCGCCCATGCAGCATGCAGCCCATGGAACGGCAGAAGGTTGCTCAAGCTCACAGGCACTGCCTGAACTGTTTGACAACGGTACAAACCACACAGGAGTGCACATCAGTCACCCTATGCCAACTGTGCAATAGGCCGCACCACACCATGCTGTATCGCACCCCAAAACGGCATGTCGCGCAACAGCTTGCCAGGCTAGTTGCCCCTCCATCGTCCAGACCAAGGCGAAATGAAGCCTCCCCGTGGCGCCTGCAGCATCGTACATCGTACTGCTAGGCTAATATTCGCCCAGGGATGCCGGGATGGCTAGATGAGTTAGCTCCCCCTCTCTAAACACGGCACTGAACGACCACACGAGAACACACCACACTAACGCCATCCACATATGAAGACTCCGCACAATCAGACATTCCAAATGAAGGCACCACATACTAATACACGCAAATAAATACCACACATGCGGACATCACACCACAACTCTACACTACCCAACCATCAAAACGGACCGCTCCGAGTGGCTAAAAAGAACGAAATAAACAGAATTTTTAAGATTTATCCCAGTTTAGTTTATGCAGATTGTGGGGTTTCCTTTTTGAAGATTTGGTAGAGCACACTGAAATTCCAATCGTTGGCATGCTTTCRTCCGACCATATTTTACAAAGAAGCTGATACATGCTGGTTTGCCAACATTAACTTGCGCTAACCAAAGTATGGAAGTATTTCTTGATCACTTTAATTCCAATCGGAATCGTCTAGACAATTCTCAATTCTTCTATTCACATCATTCCGCATGGCAGAGTATACCAAATCCTCTTTATTTACCTCCTCTTCATGACTTGCACTGGCAGAGTCAGGAGGAATGACTATTATATCCTTCTTTCTCCATCAACGGCTTCCTGTAGTTTTAAGAAATCATTCTGACTCTTAAAAACCTTCCGATATGTCATAATTAAACTTATAGAAACCACCTAACCACCGTGCCAACTTAGCAGCTTTCTCCATTATCCAATCAACGGCTTCCTGTAGTTTTAAGAAATCATTCTGACTCTTAAAAACCTTCCGATATGTCATAATTAAACTTAAAATTTAATTTAAATTAAATTTAATGATTTTGCACATTGTCCCCAATTGGGGACTTCACTATAAAACTGTACCTTTCAAATATGATTTTGTTATTTTTCAACAAAATGCCTCTTCTAGAAGCTTGTGCACTCTTCACTTAATATTTTAGACAAATCTTTTAGTTTAGTTTCACAATATATTCGAAAACATGCATATAAATACAACACAAGAATTATGTCGATAAAGAGACACCTGAACTTATCCCTTCATTACTAGGTATAGTCTTAAAAATAACCAACACTACTTATAAGTGTATGGGGGTTGTTCATGAAGTGTTACGCTTTTCAATGGCCTGAAGCCCAAGCGACATCGATTCGCTCTATGTGCTATAGGAAAGTTTGAGATAATCTTCAAATTAATTWAAATTTCGACTACCAATTTTATTACTTGAAAATAAACAAAGAAGTGTACAATTGTGGGTCGTCCGCCTTTAGCGAATATAAACAAACTGGATGGTTTGCTCATGCGAGAATATTACAATCTTGAAGGCGTTTGAATTAAAATGGCGCATTTATAAGGATGAAAATTTTAAATTTTCGCCTCGGAAGTCTATCATCACTTCGATAATGTTTTTCAGTAATTTTTTAATGACTAATAAAGTGCCACTTGCACCTTGAACAAGGAATTATGGAATTATTAAAAAAATTGAAATATGACCTCTGTTCTATATATATGTATTATATTATATATTCTATAAGAGTGTACAGCTTGATGTATTAATATCATCGCTTTCAACATCCGCGCCGTTAGTTCTGCTTTCTCCAGATTGGACAAGGATGCAAAGCAAATGGGTCTGGCAGTAAACGGGGGTAAGACGAAATATCTCCTGTCATCAAATAAACAGTCGTCGCACGCGCGACTTGGCTCTCACGTCACTGCTGACAGTCATAACTTTAAAGTCGTAGATAATTTCATCTATCTTGRAACCAGTATCAACACCACCAACAATGTCAGCCTGTATATCCAACTCTTGCCTACAGGTGCTACTTCGGACTAAGTAGGCAATTGAGAAGTAAAGTCCTCTCTCGACGAAAAAAAACTAAGCTCTGTAAATCACTCATTATTCCCGTCCTGTTATATGATGGAGGCATGGACGATGACAACATCTGATGAGTCATCGTTACGAGTTTTCGTAAGAAAGGTTCTCCGTAAGATTTATGGTCCTTTGCGCGTTGGCCACGGCGAATTTCGCATTCGGTGGAACGATGATCTGTGTGAGCTGATATTGTACGTCACTTTGATACACAGTTGATCCAGCTCATAAACAGTCCTTGTTGGTATATTGATGAATATATGAAAAAATACAAAGTTATACAATATATGACAATGAAGAATATAAAGGATCTCAAAATTTATTCTATACTCTTGTTGAAAAAGTGGAAATGAAGTTGAAAGCCCAATCAAGAAAGTGATGGTTGTTTTGCATTTGGTCGCTTCTTCACGTTTGTTAAGTTATTAAATGCTCAAAAATTAAACGCAAGCAAAAAGATGGAGCTAAATACTACAACCAAAAATAGCCGGTGTCGCCCTTCCCGGCTAGAAGACAGAGCATTATGATTTCATAATCATTGCAGCAATCAATTCATGGATCATTTACGTATAAAGAAAGGTGTATCTGAAAGAATTATTTGCCCCTTTAACATCTCCTGGACTAGAAAAATGCAAAAAAAGCTAATATGCCCGAACTTCAGTACATCTTTGTGCTTCAAATGCTTTACACCTTTTCACAAAGTACTTAAAAATACTTTTGACTCCTAATATTGAAGTTTCTGACTTGTATACTTATTAACCCTTTAGAACACCCAGTTTTGTTTTAGTTATTTATTTATTTTTTACAAAAACAAACGTTTTCTCGTACTTAAATACGGCTGCATTTAAAAATTAAGAATTTTTTTTAAACAATGGTTTGGTTTATTATAACACAAATTTAGTCCACAATTAGTACGACTTCTTTTTGTATAACATTTGCAGCCAGAAATTTGCAAAAACTTCAAGTGTCCGCGTTGGGCCAACCTCAGATCTTTTGGGGGCACTTGCTGAGCCGGGTTTTCTTCCTAAAGTGAGACATTCAACATCACTTTTTTGCTTCAGAAGCCTGTCAGTCTAATATTTGTATAAGGTAATGCCTGTTTTAGCAATTAATCTCTGGTATAGGAACTAACTTTTAGTTATAGTATCACATTTTTGAAATGTTAGAAAAACCCCATTGTTCTTGTTGGAGCGATAGAAAATATCCCTGAAGTATGGAGAAATGCTGCCGAGTTGACAGTCTTGGCCGGATACAAATCCAAATCCGTTCCTGTTAGGTAGCTCCTAAGGGGGTTCGGAGCATTGATGTAATTTTTTTTTAAATTTTTTATCATTAACTGAAGGGTGAAGCAATAAAAAGTGTAAAAATTGTTAGAAAAAGATGAAAAAATCGTATATATACTACGTTGTTTGTAGTGAACCAGAGTGTATAACGTCTACCCGGTTGTATTTTCCTACGACATAAGAACATTCAATAGATTCATATTGTGTTGCTGACTTATCCCACTTTCGTATTACCAATGTTGGCTGCTCTCCGGCAAAATTAGATGCTAGTTATTAACCTTCCAAGTTCCGACAGCATATTCTATTGAAGCTCAGCGGGATTCTCTTTTATTAATTTTAAGGCAGCTTGCAATTGAGAATAAGGCTTTTTCTTACAGTTTCAGTTTCTTTACAGTTACAGCCAAAATTCCACGACTTGACAAGTATTTAATATGCGGCATAGACTTGTAATAATTATCGAAGAACAGCTTCTAAATCTGAACGATGACATCACAAACAATTCGCACCACTACATTGGATAATGCTCCTGACTCATGTCTCCGGCTGCATATATGTAAGTATTACCTGCCACTATACACTTCAAATTTATATCCATAGCCAGATACACCACTTATAATGAATATTGAACAGTTTAATCCCTATTTATGGGGCTTCTCGGGTAATTACTGTTTCAAAGTACTTCGCGCAAACGTAGTTGGTTGGCATTACAATTCTAGTGTTTGGTTTTGCTCCGCCGTACTCAACTAGATGACCCATGAGATGACACGGACGTATTAACAGGCACAACGAAGATCATATATGAATCTGCTGCAGCAGCAATGGTTTCAGCATTGGCGGAAGTTTCTGGTGTAGTGGTAATATAAGGAGCAAAATTTTCCAAATCCAGTGGTAGGTTTAGTTCCTCGTCCTCGTTAAATTCCTCGTTATCAGATCACGGCCCATTCGACACTGTTTGCCTATTTTTTTTTGGTATATTTTCTATGTTCTTGCTAGTCAAATTATTTTTACACGGCTCTTACTCTCTTTATAATAAATCAAAAAATTTCCGTTTTTCAACAATAAATCACTTATCCTAAAAAACTTCTAAGAAATTTAACCTAGTCTGCACACGTGAGTAACTTTAATGCACTTAAAATAAAAGCATCGCCAGCTAGTAAGAAAATATTTTCCTTTGATGCTGATATACAGCACCGAGCAAAGGCGGTCTATCGACATCTGTTCCAGGTTAAAATTAAATTTATGAATTTTTCAATAGAGTGTACATAAATATTTGTAGCTATCTTTCAGAATATACAAAGAAATATACTACAATTATTTTAGTTTTTAAGTTTTTTTTAACTTTTAACCAAAGTGCATCTATTATTTTATATTTTTTATTTTTCTTGGGATTTTTACTGCGAAATATTTATTTCGGGAAATATTGTGTTTGCTTTTCAATCAGATGATTCTTCATTTATAGACAGTAAATAAATTAGTAAATACAGGACGAAAATTTATAGTTTTTCTTAACCCTAGGTATTTTGTATGTACTCACTCGTACATAGTCAGTATTACCCCCAGAGCAGACATTTTGAAATTAGCTTTTCTTAAATCAAAGATATCGGATATAAAAACTTTATGCATATATTTTTAGCTTATAAATCAATTACAAAAAACAATTATTTTCACAATTTTCTCCATACTTAAAAAGTTAGTAATGAAAAATAGAATAAAACAAATTCGACTTTAAATAAAAGTCAACTCAATATTTGCAAATATAGTAGAGGCCCTACCTCTTATAAATGTTTGAGAATTTGTTAAAAAACATCATCCTTAATATCAATTTATTAAAAAAAACATGATACATAAAGTTGATAAAAAAAAGTTTGTAAAAGAAAATGTGGAGGATGGAGAAGTGTAGAAGTTCGAGCTAGTGAGGAAATTTCTCTGATTGCCATTCACTTGGGAGTGGCCAGAAACGTTTTTTTTTTACATATGTTTCAAGCAGCTCACGACTTCCGGTCTTTAACCAAGTATCTTCCGAGCAGCCTAAGAACACCCGATTAAAGGCGAGCTAAGTGAGAAGGCAAAACATCGCCTCCACAGGGTTGTGCGCTGGGTTAAGGACCCGCCAAGTAAAAATCCGACACAACGCCCATCCCCGACTTCGCCGGGGCTCAAAATATAGTCATCTGTAGTACTAGATTCCAGCATAAGAAAATACATCAAGCTACCTGGCTGTATCCGGATCGAAAAGCCACCAACCAGATCGATCATGTTATGATTTGCGCCCGCCTCTGTGCATCAAAAAACACATGTTAGTAAACACAGAAGGAAGGTTGACGGCGAGAAGCTGCTATCACAACAGATAGTCGGACAATTTTCTACCCGTCTAAGAACACTCGTCAACAACTTGATATAAGGGAACTATGGGAGGGCATTTCAAGCTCCTTACGTATAGCTGCAACCGAAATAATTGGTTTTCGGAAAATGCAAAAGATCAACAACCGACTATAACACCGGATGGGATAGGTACCGTGAGTTGAAAGAGCCCGAATTGCGTGAGTACGAAGAGCTTGTCAAGTTGGCCGACAAGGGTAATTCGAAAATTCTACGAAAAGATGCGGCGACTAACAGAAGGTTTCAAGACCGGAGCAGACTCTTGTAAAACCCTGAGGTGATCTAGTGACTGATGCCCAGAGCATACTAAAATTATGGAGGGCAGCGAAAGTATAACGCCAGCAGAAGGGGAACCCGATTCCCGAGCCCTCTCAACATCGCGTGTAAGGTTCTTTCGATCTTTTTTGTGTGAAAGATTAAAAAGAAGGAGATGATAAGAAAATATATCTTCAAATAGCCTCTTTGAAAAAGATTGGAAAATATTTAAAATTATCAGAGCGTAAGAAGAGAAGAGTAGTCGAACAATTTGCTTCGCTTTGCTTTACTACGCGTCTACAGCATTTACTCCCTTCTTTCTTTGATGTCGGATGACGTGAGAATCTACAGCATTTTGCTTTTTGCCGTGGAAACATGTCAGCTGATTGCTCTCTCACGACCCAGGGTTGCCAATATCTATATACTGTAGTAATTATAAACTTTTATAATTCAATCTGTTCAATATGTTTGAAATTTTCTAAAAAAAAAAACTCAAAATTCGAGTCGAATGCTATTATTTATATTATATAAACTATTTTTAATAGTTTGTTTTCAGTTTTGATATTTTATATTATATAAAATTGTAATTGAAAACATAGATGTGTACAAAACTATATATGCGTATTGAGCAATGGCATTTGTGCAAATGAAAACAAACAAAGATGGCTGATTTCTGCGTTTTTGTCACGTTTTTCACAGGGCACACATTTTGCCGATGAGGAAGGAAAAGGGAGGAAGGCAGTAGCGTTTTTGACTGTTCCTGCTATAACTATTCTTCATTTAAAAAAATTAATATTTTAAATAAAGATTTAACTGTTCTAACCCCAAAATGTAGGATGAAAACCCTGATGTTGATAAAACTACATGTGACGTGAGAGTACCAAGAAGAAATATTTCACCAAAGCTCAAATTGATTGAACCAATGTGAAGAAACTTAACTTATTGGGATGGAGATACACAACACGCTTAGTATTATTCAATACAAAATATTAGCACAGAAGACTATTTATTGACAATCAAGGAAGATGCTTCAATTTTGTCCCTTTAATTTTCAATATCATGAACTATTTTAAGTGAACATTTCAGGAACTTTAAGAAAATAATAACAATTGAAATTGTAGGGAAGTATATACTCTAATAATATATACAACAAGTTATTGTCTCTGATCGTCATTCACTTGGAAGTGCCCAGAAACGATTCTTTTACATATGACTCAAGCAGCTCAGGACTTCCGGTCTCTGACCAAGTATCCTCTAGGTAGCCTAAGAACATCCGTTTGAAGGCGAGCTAAAGTGAGAAGGCGAAAGATCCCCTACATAAGGTTGTGCGCTGGGCTTGGGACCCGCCACCTAAAAAAACACCCCCAATGAACCAATCCTCAAAAAAGGAGATCCCACCATCTGCGCCAACTACCGTGGGATAAACCTCCTTAATATCGCACATAAGGTTTTATCGATCGTATTGTGTGAAAGATTAAAGCCCCCCGTCAGCAAACTGATTGGACCTTATCAGTGTGGCTTCAGACATGGAATATCAACAACCGACCAGATATTCACAATGCGCCAAATCTTGGAAAAACCCCGTGAAAGGAGAATCGACACTCACCACCACTTCCTCGATTTCAGAGCTGCTTTCGACAGCACGAAAAGGAGCTGCCTTTATGCCGCAATGTCTGAATTTGGTATCCCCGCAAAACTAATACGGCTATGTAAACTGACGTTGAGCAACACCAAAAGCTCTGTCAGAATCGGGAAGGACCTCTCCCAGCCGTTCGATACCAAACGAGGTTTCAGACAAGGCGATTCCCTATCGTGCGATTTCTTCAACCTGCTTCTGATATTGATACCATCGGCCTCAACAACCCGCCCCGTTAGTTCTGCTTTCTCCAGACTGGACAAGGAAGCAAAGCAAATGGGTGTGGCAGTGAACGAGGGCAAGACGAAATATCTCCTGTCATCAAACAAACAGTCGTCGCACTCGCGACTAGGCTCTCACGTCACTGTGAGACAGTCATAACTTTGAAGTCGTAGATTTTCAATTTCATCTATCTTGGAACCAGTATCAACACCACCAACAATATCAGCCTGTATATCCAACGCAGAATAACTCTTGACTACAGGTGCTACTTCGGACTAAATAGGCAAKTGAGGAGTAAAGTCCTCCTTCGACGAAAAAAACGAAACTCTGTAAATCACTCATTATTCCCGTCCTGTTATATGATGGAGGCATGAACGATGACAACAACTGATGAGTCGACGTTGCGAGTTTTCGAGAGAAAATTTCTGCGAAAGATTTATGGTCCTTTGCGCGTTGGCCACGGCGAATATCGCATTCGATGAAACGATGAGCTGTACGAGATATATGACGACATTGACATAGTTCAGCGAATTAAAAGACAACGGCTACGCTGGCTAGGTCATGTTGTCCGAATGGACGAAAACACTCCAGCTCTGAAAGTATTCGACGCTGTACCCGCTGGGGGAAGCAGAGGAAGAGGAAGACCACCACTCCGTTGGAAGGACCAGGTGGAGAAGGAGCTTCGTACGCTTGGAATATCCAATTGGCGCCACGTAGCGATAAGAAGAAACGACTGGCGCGCTGTTGTTAACTCGGCTATAATCGCGTAAGCGGTGTCTACGCCAATTAAGAAGAAGAAGAAGTTATTGTTGGCTTCTTTATTTTAGGAAAGAACGCAATATTAAAAACCATACTATATAGCGCTTTAGTTTTAGCCAATACTGTGTTTTATATACTTAAATTAATTTGCAACAAGGTTTTATTCCTGTATTGGTGTTTCCTGTTTATAAAAACAAAATTTTAAAAACCAATTTTAGATTTGTGAACTCATTGTCTCATGTAAGTACGAAAAAGAATGACAACGAAAAAAGCATATAAATTTAAAGGTTCTGAATAAAATTGTTTTTAGTATATATTGGAATACTCACCTGGGTAAATAATTTATTATATCCACTTTGGTAACTAGAATGGCCTAGACCAAATCTAGGTTCACGACCAGATGCAACCAGTGGAGCATCTGTAGATGGTCCTCTCTGCACCATGGGCCTATCGGCCCTACAATCTTCTTCGAAAGATATTTTGATGTTATAACAAACAATGACCGAACGTCCACCAAATTTGGTGACAGGAGTATGTTATGCACAGATATATGTTTGGTATGAATCCAATGCAGACCAATTTACACACTTTTCACTTCAGTTTTAATGTTAATAATTACACTTTATAAGAAATTCAGTCGACACTGGCTTAACGCTAAAACAATATATATTTATCTCAAAATAATAAATGATAGCTGAACCGTTTTTAAATACCTGTAAAAAAACAACAAACTGGTAAAGAATTTGCATTTAAATCAGGTTTGAATTTGCACACGCGTTCTCTGCATGCAAATATGCTTCAAATATTTTTTTTATCAAATTTGGAGGAGTATTTTTTGTTTGTTTTTATTTTCGAATTTGGCTTGAGACATTGCTGGGTAAATATGTGCATGAATAGTCAACCAACGGAATATACCAGCCAAAATTTAAATACTAAATTTGTTTATTTTTTAAATATTGCCAATTAATGACACATACGATAAATTCGTGAGCACATTTTGAGCATGTGGTGATTAACTTTTTCATTTACGCATAAAACGTTGATTTTCATTTATAATACAAAGGTCTTTTTATAATTTTAGCTGTATACACCTTTTTTTTATTTCATAAAATGAATTAGTAGTGATAAGAGAGAATGGAGTCATGTGTATTAGGGAGGGAAAGACCTCTGATCACCATTCATTTTGGACACTCCAAAGGAAACGGTTATTTTCCATATGGCTCAAGCATCTCACAACTTCTGGTCTTTGGCCAAGTATCCTATGGGTAATCAAGGAACATCCGTTTAAGGGCGATTAAAAGTGAGAAGGCGAACCATCCTTCCTAAGGATTGTGCTCTGGGTTTGGGACCCCACACGTAAAAAAAAAACGCCCCCAATGAAAACTTACCTACAGCCTCGAATGAGAACTTTACAGCACGAAACGGATTTGTCTTTATATCGCGGCTGTGTAAACTGACGTTGAGCAACACCAAAAGCTCAGTCAGGATCGGGAATGACCACTCCGAACCGTTCGATACCAAACGAGGTTTCAAATAAGACGACTTCCTTTCGTGGACTTCTTCAACATACTATTGGAGAAAATAATTCGAACTGCAGAACTAAACAGAGAAGGTACCTTATTCTATAAGACTACACAGCTGCTGGCGTACGTCGATGATATCATTGGCCTTAACAAGTGCGCCGTTTGTTCTGCTTTCTCCAGAACAGATAAGGAAGTGAAGCAAATGGGACTGATGGTGAACAAGGCCGAACAGTCGTTACACTCGCGACTAGGCTCCCAAGTCACTGTTGACTGTCATAACTTCGACTTCGTAAATAATTTCGTCTATCTTAGAACCATCATTAACACCAAAAACAATGTCAATCTCGAAATCCAACGCAGTTACCACTTGCTGCTCCGGATGGCATTACCTAGCCTCGAAAGTATTCGACGCAGTGCCCGCCTGGGGAAACAGAGGAAGAGAAAGACCTCCACTCCGTTGGAAAGACCAGGCGGAGAAGGACCCGGCATCGCTTGGAATCTGCAATTAGCGACACATTGCAAAAAATAAGAAACTGGCGCGTTGTTGTTAACTCGGCTATAACCACGAAAGCGATTTCTACGCCAGTAAAGAAGAATAGATAATGTTAAATTTAAGAAATATTCTTTATTGGATTCATTTAACACATATTTTATATGTAGTGAATGCTTTAAATTTAGGTACCCCATATGATATTTATTTAGGATACTTTGTTTGATTCAAAGTTTCTTTTGGTCAGTAAATTTGAAATGCATAAAGGGTATTGTATATTTTAGAACTTTTATTAATATTAAATTCTTGTATGCTTTGAATATTAAAATTATCAATATATTCGGTTTTTATGTAGTTGTTTTTTCAAATGGAGCAATTCGAATTAAAGTTTAATTTCATTTTTATTAGATTGACAACTCCGCAAATTTCTTCCAATTTCGAAAATCTTTATGATTAATTTATACACAGTAACATCTGGATGGATTGTTACGACAGGATTTTCTCACGAGTGCCGGTGTCTGTCCCAGTGTTGGAGACTCCCTCGTGTATGAAAACGGTTTTAGCAGCGAACTTTTAACCCACGAATCGATTTTGTTCAGCGCCACATTGATTGACTCATGACCGTTGCAGGAATATTTCTCGGTCTGGAGATGTGGGTTGTGCCCCTGGGATACCGCCTTCATCCACCGCTTGGGTCATCGTTGCTACTGAGGGCGCCTTGACCTATGTCGCAGTCAATGCGTTTAGACGCACGCACTCAGAGAAAGGCTTCCGGATGTAGTGGTCTGTTCTATCGAATTTGAACACCGGTTGACAAGCCACGAATACCAGAACCGCTTGTAATAGCTGGTCAGTTGCGAAATAAGTTAAAACGAATGAACAGTCTCCGACAATGAGCGGCAGGAGCGGAGGATACGCTATAAAGCTGACAATCCGCTGAAACCGAAGAAACACGTGTCTAACAAAATGAAAGAAACGAACATATTAAACATGCCCGCAACCACGGTTATAAAGCCAAAAAGATCCCATGATGAAAAACTGGCCAAACGACGAACTCTACTATAGAAGAACAAAATAATGAACGAAGAGGCGCCAAAAGGACCAACGGACTAATAGAGGGTTTCGAGACCGGAACATACTATTGTAGAACCCCTCAAGGTGACCTAGTCACCGGTGCCCAGAGCAGACTTAAATTATGTAGGCAACACTCTCCAGTCTGCTGAATGGCAGTGAACGTACGACGCCAGGATAATTCGCACTCGACTCCCCAATCGATGGCGATTGGAGCAGACATTCCATTGACCGACCATGAAAAAGTTCGAATAGCAATTACCCGTCTGAGGAACGACAAAGCGGCCGGACTGATGGATTGCCGGCCGAGCTATTCAAACACGGCGGCGAAGAACTGACAAGGAGCATGCATCAGCTTCTTTGTAGAATATGGTCGGACGAAAGTATGCCCAACGATTGGAATTTAAGTGTGCTATGCGCAATCCATAAAAAGGAAGAAAGCACAATACACGCCAATTACCGTGGGATAAGTCCCTCAACATCGCGTATAAGGTTCTATCGAGCGTATTGTGTGAATGATTAAAGCCTACCGTAAACAAACTGATTGAACCTTATAAGTGTGGCTTTAAATCTGGCAAATCAACAACGGACCAGATATTCACCATGCGCCAAATCATGGAAAAGACCCTTAAAAAGATATTTGACACACACCGCCTCTGCGTCGGTTTCAAAGCTGCCTTTGACAGCACGAAAAGGAAAGGTCTTTATGCCGCGGTGTTTGAATTTGGTATCCCTGCAAAAATAATACGGTTGAGCATCAACAAGAGCTCTGTCAAGATCCGAAAGGACCTATCCGAGCCGACACCAAACGAGGTTTCAGACAAGACGATTCCCTTTCGTGGACTTCTTCAACCTACTTTTGGAGAAAATTATTCGATTTCAAAACAAAACAGAGAAGGCACCATCTTCTATAAGAGTGTACAGCTGCTGGCATATGCTGATGATATTGATATCATTGGCGTTGGCCACGGCGAATGTCATGTTCGATAAAACTCTGAGCTGTATGAGATACACGACGACATTGACATAGTTTAGCGAATTAAAAGACAGCAGCTGCACTGGCTAGTTCATGTCGTCCGATTGGATGAAAACACTTTGAAAGTATTCGATGCCGGGAGAAGCAGAGGAAGAGGAAGTCCTCCACTCCGTTGGAACTACCACCTTGCGAAAAGAAGAAACGACTGGCGCGCTGTTGTTAGCTCTGCTATAACCGAGTAAGCGGGTTCTACGCCAGTAAAGCAGATATACGCACAATAGCCATCTTACTAGAAATCAGTAATCACAAAATATCTAAAAATTTAAACAACCAAAGAAGGCACAAAGAAGAGGCTGGAAAGTAGAAACCCTAGATGAAAAATTATCAAACTGATGATAGATGGAAACCTTAATAAAGCGATAGACACGGAACGACCGCTGAGTATTTAGCAAAACACATCAGGAAAGCCTTTGATGCCGCATCCTCCCTCATGCTAGTACGAGTATGAGGAGAGCGAAAGAATTGTAAGTGAGGCATATGTACTATATGTAACAAAGAAAGCGACTATCGACAGAGTTCGCAATACTGAACGAGTGATTTTAGAGAAAGCAATTAAAAAGAGCAAAGCCGAATAAATCAAGGATCTGTGCAAACAAGTTGAACAAAACCAGAAATTATTGAAGTCAAAGGTCATATTATTTAAAGCTATGGTACAAACCCTGTTTGCCACGCATACCGCTTATACAAAGATATTATATGGAGAAAACTGTAGCAGTAAGTTACTACCAAAGAAGTCACTGAAGCAGCGGTAAGATTCGCCAACAACGAAGCATCAGGGTTTAATGGAATGCCAAACAAAACCGTAAAGATTGCAATCAGACACAATATCGCTCCGTTTATCGAAATGTTTATGCAATGTCTATTTCGAAAATCTCTGTAATGGTTTTCGACAGTTGATGCAATTAAAAATTAACCGATCGGTGCTTTCGCAAGGGAAATTTATAAATTAAAAGCAGCGGAGTTGCGTCCTGCTCGGCAAGTCCTGCAGAATAAGAAACCTGGCATCTATAACGAATCGTGCATGTCGTACGCAATACGATGGTATATTTTGAAGATTTCCTGGGAAACCCGCCAACAAAGGGGCGTCCTATCGTCCGATAACTATTTTCTCCCTAGTAGTGAAGACGCTTGAGGCCTTGCTATTCCCGACCTTCACTCACCCCTTAGCCTGTCAAACAACCAGCATGGATTCCGAAAAGTGCACAGTACCACCACAGGACTTAGCGTCATAAACGCTGGGAGACCTGCGACTTCGATAAACACCGACAATGTGACTCGAGTGCGCAAAGTTTTGAGATCGTCGATTAAGTATTCCGTTAATAGGCCAGATGATAAGTTGATCAAAATCTGTGGTTCATGACATTGCGACTGAGTGCAGATGGTCCCAAAATGCTCACTAACGAACAAAAATTGCGGCGAATGGCAGTGTGCCAAGAAAGTTTGGGGATTTAATTGAAGCCCAATTTTTGAATAACGTAACCACAGGTGATGAGTCATGGATTTTTGAGTATGATCCCGAGACAAAGAGGCAATCTTTCACGTGGCAAACTCTGGCGTCTCCCCTCCTAAAAAGGGAAGAATGAGCATTTTGACACAATAGAGGGGATTCAAGCAGCATGCACCTTGGCTCTCAAGGTTATTTTCAAAATGCCTCCTGTGATGCTTCCAATGCAAGGAAATCGAGCTGGCAGCACAGCATCGACGCAAAAGGAGCCTCTTTTTAAAGTTTTTAAAGAATTGTAACGATTGGTTCAATAATTTTTTTTAAATCGAGTCAGTCCTATTACTTTCCCAACAAACCCTGTACCAGAGCGGTCGTTAATCGTCCGTACTGTTTCGAGGAAAAAATTCTAAATGGAAAAAAATTAAACAAGATCTTGCGGAGTGTGGTGTCCTCTCCCCGCTATTTTTTAACTTCTATATCTCGAAACTCCCACAGCCTGATGATTGCACAATATTGAAGCCGACAATGGAATTTGTGGCTAAATGGCTACCTCTGCCACCTTTCTCGTTTCGTCACTGCACGGAACCTAACACTTTCCCCACCAAATTCACAGTGACCATATTTACGCTTAATATTGCAGTCGATGGCGTCAAGGCTCCGACTGTTAATAATCCTAGGGTTTAAGGTGTAACTTTTGATAGTCTATACTCCTTCACTCTTCATACGACCGCGATTATAGCCAATGTACAGACCCGCAACATAATCCTCAAGTCGGTAACTGACAGCACTTGGTGAAAAGACAAAAAAAAAAAAACATTGTTGGCAACTTGCAAGGCAATCGACGGAACCAGTCCTCAACTACGCCGCAACAAAAAGGGCATCTAGATGCAATGGAACGCAAATGAAGAATCTTCACCTGTTAGAGCAATTCACACTGGACTACCTCACCTGTTTGTAGCAGAAAGGCCTCCTAGGAACATCAAGAGGTCATTCCTCTATTACGTCCAGACTTCCAACGCAACAAACTTCCGAAAAGCCCTGACCGCCATTCACAGTGGAGCCACCAACACCTTCACCGACTCCCTACCACTGAATGGCGTACTTGGAGTCAAACCACCACCCATCGCAGACGAAAAGCTCGAGTTGCCACGAGGAGCGAAAGTGACTCTTGCGCAGCTTCGTTCTGGATATTGTAGCAGGCTAAACTCCTACTTATCTAGAATAAACCCCGATATATACAATATATGTCCTGCGTGCAATGAGTCTCCGCATGACACAGTCCACCTCTTTGCATGTCCCACTAACCAAACTCATCTAATACCCCTCTCCCTGTGGTCCGACCCAGTCGAAACAGCAACAACCTGGTTAACCCTTACCATCTCAAGGAGGACTAGGTCCCCATTATAACGACAACAGCAACATTAATTCGAACATTGCTCAAGTATAAATTATAAATGGGAGTTGCAAGTAATAACCCGATTTTGTATATTTTTACAATACCATATACGGCATAAAACTTAGAAAACCGAAAGTAATTGTAGTTTGTAAATTGGAGTTGAAATTAGTATTCACTCGATTTTATTTATTTTTTTGCCAATATTGCATACTATTAACATATTAACGGACGGAACGTATCTCCAACACTTACCAAGAAATTGGTGAAAACTTTGCAGTTCTACAAACTGATATTAAACAAAAGAGTTACTAAACTAATTAAAATCTAATTTATTTCTGTATAATAACGATCTCATACCTTTACTTCTTTGTGAAATTTATGAGCAAAAAATAGTAAAACTTCAATTGACTCAAAACGGTTTCCACGAATTGTTCGTTTAAGTTTGCTCAATAACCAGAAGTCACACGGCGGTAAATCAGGCGAATACGCCGGATGATATTGGTTGTAATTTTGGAGAAAAACTCACGAAGAATCAATGGAGTATGCGATATCAGTAAGATTTCTGACTATCAATCGGCGATTCTAACGCACCAATTCTTTTATTTTATTGAAGTGTTGATTATGAGTTGTCGTTGATGGCCGTCTTAGATGTGGTTCGTCGTCAACGCATTCTCGGTCTTCTTTGAATAATTTGTATCTATCAAAAACCAGAAATGTTCTAGGACAATACATATCACACGTTTTTGTTTAATGAAACATACATAATAATACATATACATATATGTATCTTTGGAGTAAATCCCAAATAGATACAATAAAATTTAAAAAAATAAAGATTTTATATACATTCGTTTGCGACTCCAATCCCGCGAACTGCAGTTAGCACCACATACGATCCCGTTTAAATCGATAACCTTCATGGACCTCCGAAATTAATAAAGATTTAACTTAAAGAAAAATGTCGTTTATATAAAGTTACATATTTTCCAAATAAATTACGTTGTATATTACACTGGTATGTTACACAAGTAAACGGGTATTTTTTATTTCATATGTGAGGGATATTTAACCCAAATCAGCTTTTACATATCGCTCATTTGCTGCAAGACCGGCATAAATCAAAAAACGTGATTTTTGAGTTAATGCTGCAGAATTGTTCGTTATATAATACTTCATGTTGAGTTAAAAATTCATATGAATACCTCTTATATGGCCGCTTGAGAAGAGAATATGCCGTTATTTCATTTTATCTGTTTCAACTTTTTTTATACGTGAGAGCGACATATCTCAGTTGTGCCACTGCTCCCGTCGTGTTAAGATCGTTTGGCTTTCTTAAACAGAGGCATATTTTGTGTTGTGGAGTTCTTCGTAAAAAGGTAATGGTATTTCTAATCTAGATTTTTTCAAGTATACAGCGCTAATTTGAGTTATGACTATCTTGTTGAAAATTTTGATTTAATTGAAACTTGGTGTATTACAAAATATGACGTTATTGTTGATAAGAATACTATCGTCAACTTAAGTATTTCGTGATATGACGTTGTTACATATAAAAGAATGACTAATAAACAGTTAGCATTTTACATTATAACCAGGGATGGGCACGACCACAACCAAACGGCGCTCATAAAATGACAATGTGTTAGTGCATTTACTGTGTGACAAAGCGAATCAACGATCAGAAATAATCAGTCTGCTTACAGAAGTCGAATAAGTAGATTTATGCTGCACGAAGTAGCGCATGCTACATACGAATGTACATACGTGTATGTACGACGTAATTTTGTAATATAAAATATTAAAACTTCAATTGATTACCGAAAAACTATTAAACTTAAAATTTTAACTAAAAATTTATTCATTCTTCGCTACAATATAATATAATTGACGACCTCTTTATAATCTAAATCAAAATATGATACTTTCATTCTAATATAATATAATTGACGAGTTCATCATAATCTAAATCAAAATTTGATACTTTTATCCTAAGCAGGTCTTCTAAATGTTTATCTGTTAGCCCTTTGAACGATATTAACTTTGCCATATTTATGTATCCAATACGAGTACTTGCAGATACGTACATTCATAAATCATAAAGTAATGCGTACAGGTCTACTTAGCTTGACTTCTGATTGCAGACTGATTTCACTATCGCTTTGTGACAAAGTTCGTCCCATCGTAAGTGCTCGTTTTACGCTCTTCGTTGGGCGTGTTAGTGACAATCCGTGTGTATACGTATACGATCACTTACGCTCTTTTAGCACCTGCTATGACTTTGCCCATCCCTGATTATAACAAAATGTGTCGTTGTTGAATATAGAATTATTAACAGTAACAATAAATAGCTCTTATTAACACAAAATATGATGCTATTGCTGATAAAAAATATAGCTATGTATGAATAAAACGCACGATCACAATAATAAAAGTATACCAGAAAATAAGAGAGCCGATATTAATGAGTTGATTAGAAAAAAACTTATTCCAAATTTTTATAAGCCATTTTATGATAAATTGTAAACATTTCATAGTCAGAGTTTCGTCACCAATATATTTTGGTATTTAGTTATTATTTTTTAATTACTTGAAGTAGAAAATTAACATATTTTTGCAACTATAACGTCATTATGCAAAGGAAAGTTTGTTCTTATTCAGCAAATACCCATAAATGGATACTTGGTGTTGATTTTCCTTTATGGAAATGTTAAATATATTATACTAAATTGGTTGTTTTGAAAATGTAGGATTTCCTGTTTTCCGTGTAAGGTTGGAGTCAGTTGAAAACTTTTAACGCGTTTTCTGGAAAATCGATTTTTTTGACTTATGCCGGTCTTGCAGCAAATGAGCGATATGTTCATATGCACATAGTGATTACTAAAGTAAAAGTATGTATCTTTTTGTAACAATCTTAATCGAGGTCCTTCGAGCCTTAACGAAAAACACCTTCGGGTTTTCACAGACAAATTAAAAACAATAAATTAACATAATAGCAATAATATAAACACGAGTGTTATTTCAAAAATATTTACTATTTATATATGGAAAATAAAACAATTAAAAAAAATTAAAATTCTACATCAAAATCGTGTGAAAAAAAAGCTTTTAAATAAATAAGAGCAACAAATAATGAAATTAGCCCATAAAATAAAAGAATAATAAAATATTTCTAACACTGCAAATGTCGGACTAACAATTTAAGTAGACTACCAAAAAGGGCTAAAGAAATCAAGAAATAAGTGCCAAGAGCAAATAAGTTCAAAAGAAAAAAAAAATCAAAATATAAAACTAAAGAGCAACGAATAAACAAAAACACCATCCATTTACTACTTATAAGCCCCAGCAGCGTTGTTAACCACCAATCAACTTTCAYTAACCCAATGCTGACAACAAATTTACTACTTATTATATCAGCCTCAACAGTGTTGTTAAACAGCAATCAACCTCAGCAATTTAAAGATAAAATAAGAAAAAAATATTAAAAATAAAATTTTTATATAATACGGCTTATTTAAGTTCGTAAACAAGTGATAAGCTTTAGAAGAAATAATATTAATAAATTATAAAGAAAAGGTTCATATTTTTCATCTATCTACCGTAAAAGAAAGGTAGTGAATCAAAATTAGTCAGGAAGAACAAATAGCAGCGACATTGTCGAGATTAAATCTGCACTCATTCAGCACTAACGTTTCCCCTCCTAACATCCCTTCCACTTTCACTCCTAATCAAAAAAGAGAACTCGTTTCGTTAATATCGGAAACAGTTTCGGCCATACTACACCCACAAACCGAAGAAGCTTAAGGTCCTGTAGATTTTAGATTTAAAATGTTTAAGAAAATCTTCAGGTAAAAACGTAGAATTCAGTTCATGGCGGAAATCGGTAGATAGAATATTATTAATGTACGGACAGAATAAGAACATCCCAAAATATTTTGCTATTCTGCATACAATAAGACACAAGATAGCATCTCTTTAAATTGGGGTAAGATAAAAAAATGTCTGATGCTACATTACTCAGACAAGAGAGACGTTAGCACGTTGGAATATCAAATGACAACACTTGCTCGACGGGGTAGCACTGTTTTTTTAGTAGAATTTGACCAACAAGGTTATCAATATCTCTCGCTTATGATAGTAAAAATAGATTGCCTGGAGTTAGGTAAAGAAGCTTTGTATGACATAACAACAACATATAGAGAAAAGGCACTTGACAAATTTATAAGAGGTCTGAACGGTGCCTTACCCAGTCTGTTAAGTGTAAAAGAAACAACCAGTTTACCACAGGCTCTCCACATGTGTCTCAAATTAGGCAACATGAATTACAGGACGAACCATGCGGATAGTATCAGTCGCTTGCCAACCAATACCAAACCTATTAGTCACAAGCAACCAAGGTCAAACTCATTCAAAATTCTTTTACCAAGAACTTACAAATGTTCACAATCAACCCCTAGACCAAGTTCGTATAAACAGTAACGACAAAACCGACACCACCTCTTCCTCCAAAACCTTTGATCGCTCTCTTCAAACGAAGCAAATAAATTATCAGATTAGGCTTCAGTATCAACAATATCAAACATTTAATAATAGGCAGCAAACATTCAGTAACAAATCACAAGCATTTAGTAATGAACTAGCGCAGGCTAGTAATAATCAAGTTAGCCATACCATAGCTAGATACGATAAATACGATAACGGAATATTAGAATATCCTCGAAGGACTACCAACCCGAATACAACGAGAACAAGAAGAGATCGAAACAACCCCTCGTGACAATACCAATTTTTTAGACTAAACTCCTCATTGCCATACTATCGTTTCAAAATGAAAAATGGTTATGAACTAAAATTTTTATTAGATACCGGATCTAGCAAAAATTACATATATTAGTCCAACTTATATTAAGAACCCCATTCCGAATAAGCCCTTCATTGTAAACTGTTGGTGGACCCGTCAAAATTACTCATCACGCTAATATCAGTGTTTTCGGTGATAAAATAGGTCATTTAAAATTTCACATTTTGCCCAAGTTAAGAACCTTTGATGCCAACGACACAATGAAAAGTTTAAACGTAGTAATTTTTACTAAGAACTATTTTACATTACTCAATAAATACGAATACCCCATCCACCAGTTAGCAATTAATTCTATTGCGCACATTACATTAAGGCTAAATAATTTGAGTCCTGAAGATAACGAAAAATTAATACAACTATTTAACTCTTGCTCAACACCATTTGCTGAACCAGATAAAAAAATTAACATTAGAACTAAAAGCGATAGGCCAATATATTCCAAAACTTACCCATATCCAATGCCTTTAAAAAAAGAAATAGACAAACAAATTGAGGAATTACTTAAAGATAGAATTATTCGACCATGGAAATATCCCTACAATTATCCGATATGGGTCGTACCGAGGGAAGAAGACGCCTCAGGATTGAGAAAATTCCGTATGGTAATCGACTATCGTAAATTGAACGAGGATACCATAGCATTACCTCTATTACCACTATTCTAACTAATCTAGGATCAAATAAATATTTTTCTACAATTGACCTTAAGAGTGTATTCTATCGGATTCCTCTTAACGAAGCAGATATTGAGAAGACCGCTTTCTCCATAGCCAATGAGAAACAGGAAAAGGACCTGCAATATCATAACAAAAGTAGAAAGGAAACTATTAAGTATAGAACAGGAGACAGAATTTTTGTTAAACAGAATAAAAGATTAGGAACAAAACTTTCAAAAAGGTACAAAGAGGAAATAGTTAAGGAAAACATTCCATAGTAAAAACAGAATCAGACAAAACAGTCCACAAAGATCGTATAAGAAACTAATATAATCATATCTTCTTTTAGATCACTAATTTCTGTAACCCTTCACATCCTTTGCTATGCTTCGGTTGAAGTACTCGGTTACTCTCAATCAGAAATCGTTACCATCGAAAATGGCATCGGGAAAGTGCAGTCTGGAACTTACAGGATCCTTCACTTCATCAACCTTACCGAATAATCCAGAATTCTAGATGATATAAATACTCACTTCACAAAAAATATTCCACCTTCCCATCCCTTGCACCCTTTCATTGCAGCAGAAATTTAAATAACTAATATTACTATCAACAATATAACACCAAAATATAGAGTAAAGAGGTCATCAAATTTTATAGGATCAGCATGGAAATGGAAATCCCGACCATGATGACCTTGTCACGATCAATAGTATCAGCAGTTAGTAATTATTAGAAACGTTTTTGAAAGAATTTAAAATATTGCGATATGTTGCTTACATATACTTACAGCATATTAAAAGCATTACAAAATAGCAATGAATTTCGAACCTCACTAATACTTCAGTATAAATTTAAAATTGATATAATAAAAGAAGAAATTGAAAACATTAACGGAGCAATACATCTTACCAAAGCAAACATAATAAACAGTTTCATAATATCGAATGAAGAGGCTCACAAGATAAATGACATATTTATTGAAGAAAACATTCCGTTTGATTCTTTAGAAGAATCATTAAACTTAGCAAATATTCAAATCGCTATGAAACAAACTTTTCTAATTTATGTAATAAAAGTACCAAAAACAAGGAATAAAATCTGTAATTGCATTTTAATAAAACCAATAAGCCAAATTGAAGATTTACAAATACTGATCACGTAAGAAACATTGAAGAACTAAAAGCAGGATTCATTTCACTAAATAACTTTGAAGCAAATTTAACTATAAGTATTAATATAACGAGACATTTAATAGCTTAACATTAAAATATAAAAAAAAATAGCTCTCTAAATTTACTAGTCAAGTCTAGTATGTTAACTCATTTCGGTATTTTGGTCCTTGTTATAATCATAATTATAACTCTTAAAATTCGGATAAGGAAAATGGCCAAAATCACTATTCAAAACGCGCCGACAAGGAAAGTTGCAAGACATAAAAGTCTTAACGACATACCATACTTTTAAAGACCAATCGGGGACGATTGGAATTTCGGAAGGAGGAGTTAACACAACATAAATTCGCTGACAGCAATGTCTGCATAATTAGAAGTCAACTTACAATTAAGACTCCTATTGCACTCTTAGTTAAATGCGCTACTTGCGCATCCGCTCTCCCAATTATTATAATAATAACTAACAATAGAATTAAGTACTCAGTTTGAAATAAAGCTCAAAGGAAGCACAGTGCTACAAATAAAAACTTAGTGTTTTATTTTATGTTATACAAACCAACATAAGTGCATAAGCATAACTGCATAAAACAATTAAGAAATATTATTTGAGAATATAAAACAAAATATAAAAACAGATACAAAATAAATATAACCCACAAAGATATATACATATGTATGTATGTACATATATATCTATAATGTATATTAGACGGCGGGTCTAATACAAACTACACAAAAGTGTATTTTAAGAGCACAAAGAAAATTTACTTTATCAACTCGGTTTTCAATCTCACTCTCCTTTTCAAAATACTATAGTATCATTTATAGACAAACATACGGCAAAATCTGCCTGTGACAAAAAATCTCAAAAGAAAAAAAAACAGAACAGAAATTTTTAACGAAACATACAAAACTTGTGAGAATTATAGAAAATACATATTAGTACATACTATTTCTACAAACACATATTCTAAGTCCACATTGACAATTATCCGGCAATACCTTGTTCGTTGGCAAACAAAAACAAGCAGGATTGCGTATAAAAAGCGAATTGATCTATCTAACAAGCTCTCAATTGCTTAAGAACATAAGCAGAATCATAAACACACAAACAATTCGTGTATATTTATGTAAATAGCGCATTGATCTCTTCAACAAGCTCTCAACTGCACAAAACATAAGCAACTTCATGCGGACATACATACATACATCCACGTCCAAGTATTAGGGTGTACCGAAATAAAAAATCATTCGGACATCAAATATTTTAATAAATAAAAAACGCGTTTTTTAATAGTAATCAATTAAAATATATTTTTAAACTAAAATATAAATAAATAATATTAGTTTGCAAATATGGTTCATAATGACACAAATCAAATCACCTGCAGGAGCTACACGCTCAAAACAGGTTGTTACATTCAATTCAGAAAGTGAAAGTTTAACAAGATACTGCAATAGATTTGCCGCTTCACCGATTCACGAAAGTTCGCAATCGTTATTAGAAATAAAAAGCCAAAATCTTAAAAATTATTTGGATTCGGCTCCAAGACGCCATATTAGAATCTGGCGATTCAGATTTGCCACAAATTTTAAATCCTCGGCTTACGCAATATACGAAAACTGCTTAGATCAGCACGAAGAAACAAAAGCGATGATCTCCGATAAAATAAAGCTAATCAAACCAATTGCACCTCCCTCTACAGTAGAGTGGAGCTGCCACAAATAGACAGTCAAAATGCAAGTTCATGCATCCACCTCGAGGTTTCACATGCGAAACATTCTATCGAGGTTACGAAGAATGGCCGTTTATCCGCGACATGTTCACGGCCGTGTTCATAAACCATCCTCAATTATCGCAAGGCTAAAAATTTTATCAAATTCGATACAAAACTAAAGGTCAAGCAGGCATAATAATAAAACAGTTCGCTCTTAATAACGATAATTTCCGTTTGGCTTGGGAAGCTCTTAAAGCTAGATATGAAAACGAAAGAATACTGGTCGGCAAGCAAGTAACGACCAATCAAGAAAAGAAAATAAGTGTAGAGTTCATTAAACTAGAATCCACTGTTTCTAGTTGATTGTCGGTTCTATCGACACTAAATATTCCCACCGACAGCTGGGACCCAATTCTGCCACCGCCGCATTACTAGAAAAGTACAAGTGAAAAGAAATTGCCAAGAGACACCATGTTGCTCAAAGGCACTAAAAGCTCAAACGCTGCATATTGAAACAAAAAGTTATCCAGTTACAAAATTAGTTGCCGCCATACCAACTAAAGTTGAGTATAATACGAACAAATACCTTAATTCACAATTAAGGAAATTTCAAATGTTAAGGAAACTTCCCCCCTATAACAAACAAAACTCTAGAAGATCAGTATTGTGAATACTTCTCTAAAGCCACAACTACTCGATTAAATTATGGACGGTACGTCGTCCGACAACTAATAGAGCCACAATGTTCTAATACCCCACATAGAGGTAGAAAAACGAAAGACAGAATTAAATCTAACAATATTAAAAACTCAAATATATGGTACTTTTCGACCCCGCAGAATGGCTTTCGCCAATAATGACAAAAAGAAACAAATACCAAAAAAAATCCTAGAGCTATGACGACAACGCCATGTCACGCACGACACGCACGTCCACCAAACCAATTCAACTTAGGAAACAAATTATGTCTTATATGAACGCATCCACAAATCAAGTTTTTTTAATTCTGAACGCGTCACGGCGCACCGGTCGTTAACTTCATTCTTTCGTTCTTCGTGATTCGTCGTCTCGCTCATTTACGCTCACTCACACTTCTATTTGTTTGTTAATAAAAAATTGTGTTGTGCGTACCTGTTTTAATTTACAGATTTGATAGTATTCTACTGGTGTTGTGCATATATACTACATGGAGTACAACAATATGTACGTTTTTAATGATTGAATTCTATCTAAATATTGAATTCATCTGTTTGCTTTCTGCTCATGCTAAAGGAAATTATTCTTTTTAAGGTTATAAATGCTGTATTAGAGACAAGGAAAGCACAGACAGAGCATATCTTTGTTCTTTCGCGCAAAATTTGAATGAGCCATAGACAATTAATCTCTTACTTGTATTGAAAGTAATATAATAAGGTGACATAACATTTCACTTTGTGTACTTTTAAATGAATATTTTTGCATGTTTTGGTTATTCGAGTTAATGTCTGAATTTTATTTTCAATTAATTGTATGTTTTCAGGTATACAGGAATAGAATTAAAAATGCCACCAAAAAGTCGCTTAAGGGATTTTTTTGAAAAACTTGAAAATAACGAAGCCAAATGTCGGTCTTGCCATAAATGCATAAAAACTTATGGCAACACTACAAATCTAAAGTTACACATTGAAAAAATGCATAGTTCATTATTACTGAAACATAGCAACGACGAGAACACAGTTCATAAAACAGGCGCAAAGAAATTACGTAAGGAGACATTCGTAAAACCTTTAATGTCAACTGCTTCTACTTCTGCTGAGAGAAATACACCTGACTATGCTTTAAATGAAAACAGTTCAATTGATTCGGATTGTAGTTTCAATACAAGTGATATAAGTCTATCGTCTCATCGCAAAAATATATTCCAGCCGACACTATATGAGAGTTTCAGGAGCATATCTGAATTTTCTGAAAATGGAACTAAAGTTCGACTTACAAATGCTATCTTGTGTATGCCTTGTATTGCAAAGATTCACAGCCGTTCCAGATTGTGGAAAATGCAGGATTTCTAGACTTAATGAAAACAGCTATTACTCTGTATAATGTCCCTTCCAGGCATGCTTTCAAGAGAATGGTAGAGAACCGATATGAAGTTACATAGAAACTTTTTAAAAATAAAATCAAAGGTGTACGTAATATAACCCTGACAATCGACATATGAACGGATACTATGCAAACTAGGAGTTTTCTTGGTGTCACTATACACTTTCTTGACGAAGATCGCATGACATCAGTGACTCTAGGAGTTTATGAGTTAGACGAATCGCATACTACTGAATACATTGGAAGAATGATGTTGTAGACATGTCATGAATGGTGTACAGATCCAGAAAAAGTATTCACTGTAGTAACTGATGGAGGAGCAGATGTTGTTAAAGCTGTAGATATGTCATTTGGAAAAAATGCCATATTATTAGTTTTGCTCACCTACTGAATTTAGTAGCTCAAAAATCGATTGCAAAATCAAAGCAATTACCAGAATTGATTGCGTCTGTTAAAAGGATTGTCACCTGGTTCAAGCATAGTGTAGTGGCGAGTGATAAATTACAAAAGGATTCGGATCTAAAATTACCACAAGATGTCAGCACTCGCTGGAATTCCACCTTTTATATGGAGGAAAGATTTTTACATCTGCGACCAACGATTAATCAAATTGTTAATTTTCATACAAGTGCTCCTCCAATGATAACTGCAAAATGTATTGAAGAGTTAACTGAAATCTTTGAAATTTTACCCCCTATATAACTACTAAAGAAATATGTGGAGAAGACTATGTTACTAGCAGCAAAGTCATTCCCATAGTACGATATGCAGAGCATAATATTTGAAATCAGTAACCGCTTGTTACCCTCTGAACATGTTCAAATACTTGCTTTATCTACAAGATTTAAAAATATTCACTTTCAAGATCCCATGCATGTTCGAAAGAAATTAAATGTGTCAAAAAATTAGTAAATACTCTACGTCTTTGTCTAGTCAAATGCCTACAGAGTTGAGTTACTTTTTGAAAAATCCAGTGTCTGATCTTAAACAAGATAAGATATATTTGGAATAATGTCCTCGGTTCCACTTACCCGAAATTAAAAAAATAGCGGTAAAATATTTGAGTACTATCGCGACATCAACGCCATCCGAAAGACTGTTTTCAAAAGCTGGTTCTACTCTTTATCAACAAAGAACCTTTAAGTTCTTCTTTATCAAAATTACATTTCCTTAAGTCAATTAATAACAAATATTGGGATATGTAATAATTTGATCAATTGCTTAATAAATTTCGAACTTATAGATTGTGTTTTATTTCTTTGTCAATTATAGATGCCAAAATTATCGATGGATCCAACATCGATGTTCGGTTTTCGATAAATACCAAATATAAGATGTTGAGGTTTCGATTATGACATCGATGTATTTTGAATATCGCTCATCCCTAGTGCGTACGCACATAAATATTACTCACAATAAATGTATCCAAAACATCGACTCATATTCGCCGTTCTCCATTCACAACCATTCTCTCGCAAGATCCCTCTATTATCACAATCCTAACACCAGGGCTAAGGAGTATCCGTTCTATACTCCGCCAACAGTAAGGCGAATTATATGTATCAACTTAATCAAAATACTAGGCAAAATATTCGCCTAGGGGCCCAGGATGTTTAAAGAGTTAAGCATTCACTCACTTAACC
This sequence comes from Bactrocera latifrons, assembly GCF_001853355.1. Taxonomy (NCBI): domain Eukaryota; kingdom Metazoa; phylum Arthropoda; class Insecta; order Diptera; family Tephritidae; genus Bactrocera; species Bactrocera latifrons. The sequence goes on along the minus strand of NW_017535841.1, from coordinate 37,219 downwards.
GGAAGAAATGGCACACACTAATAAAACACAGCAATACACCAAATTTGACAACACCACACTCGGAGACAATACATCTCACCACACTTGGACATCCACCCACCCAGCATAATGAATGGTTTCCCGTGCAGATTCAACTCATTCGTTTAYACAATTCGTCACCTTCAGTTCGCCTATCAACACATCAACATTCGAAATACATACACTCACTGACACACTGTGCCCCGTCGTCATCACCCGGTCCGCTGCGCCGTTGATCTTGTCATCGATTTTATATACAGTAGATTCCCGATTATCCGGATCAAATAAAACCAGGGGTATTATAATCAAAAATCCCGATAATTGATTTCAACGCAAATCAAACAATATTCAAATTACATATAATAAAATTTTATTATGTAATAAGTTTTACAAGTTTACTTTAGATAATATGTACGATATATAAAAACCGATCTATAACGATAAATAATGTATCACATAATTCCTATGTAATTTAAAATTTTGGTTGGAAATAACTTGCTATTGGTCTTTGACGTAAAGAATCACATCGCTTCATTGCGGCTAAATCTCTGATGCGTTTCAGTTGTAACAACTTTCCCGTCTTTCAAACCAAGAGCTTCAAGAGCTTCTGCGTGAGATGGTACTTGACATACATCCCTAGTTTCAGTGTCTTCTTCATCTTCTCTCTCGTTATTGTTCAAATCCTCAATGATGTCTTCATCAGTTAATATTTGGAATCCAGGGTCTTCATTATCGCAGTTCAGCCATTCTTTAATATTTTCTTCATCGCACCCTTCAACAATGCTAAGAATTTTCATTGCTTCTGTTATTTCTTTAAAATCGTCATGCGGTTTAATCGAGGAATTAGATAGAGTTAATTTTAATAATTTATTCCAAGCCCTTTTTAATGTTTTCAATTCCACAGAGTTCCACGCTTCTACCAGCATATAACAACAATCTTTTCAATTTGTTTCCTTAAAAAACTTTAACGTCGTTTCTATTTCACTGCCCTCTGACGCAATAGTTGCTTTCTGTATAAACGTTTTCAAATTTCATTGGTTGCAATATCCATGTTATGTTACGGGGTAAAAACTTAACTGTGAACTTCCCATTTTCTCGATGTAGTGTTTCAGCGGAAGGGTGCGTTGGCGCATTAGATAATAACAACAACAATACGTCCCCCACGTCCTTTTGAAATTTCACTTCAGGAATAAACGTACTTTTCATACCAAGTAAGAAAAGTATCTCTGTTCATCTATGCTTTTTTTTTTTGGTTAGCGTAAGCTAAGGGGATTTTAACATTTTTGAAACAGCGCGGATTTTTTGATTCACCAATATGTAGCAGTGCCAATCGATGTGTTCCATTAGCGTTTGCGCAAACCATAACAGTAACTCTGTTCCTACTCACTTTGTGCCCAGGTGCTGCATTTTCACGCGGCGATGCTAACGATCTGCTTGGTACAGCTTTCCAATTAAGACCTGTTTCACCTGCATTGTATACAAAATCTAAATCGTATTCTTTTTCATCTAGAAATTCTTTTATTAAAATCCAATGCTTTTTCACATAACAGAGGTCCTGATATGGCATTCTCCAGAATTTCCTTTTGAGATTGTCAACTTACCGCCAGATTCGCCATTTTTTGTACTCTTAATTGTCTTCACTTTGTTACATTAAGAGACAAGACTACTCTTTATCGCTTGGACATTGTCAATTTCCAACACAAAAAAGGCAGATAAAAATAAGAGACAACCCCCCAGTTGAACGCTATCTAAGAAAATGAAACCATAACAAACACTATCCCGCGAACAAATGAGAGCCGGCGTACACGTAACACGATCGGACGGGAAAATAAACTTGTCCCAACATCTATCATTGCGCAGTCAAAACATTTTTAAATTGACAATTAGAGCCGAGACGAATGAGTCCGGATAGTCGGATATTCGGGATTCTACTGTATAATTCACGACATGAGCGCAAATCTCCCGGAATTTTACTTTGAATCTTACAGTTTAAGTCAACGACATCGGTATTTTTGAAAGCTAACATTGCGCGTGCACTTAAGGAAGCGTAGTTACGATAATTTGGCCCWTGTCTGAACATTCGCGATGAGTTCATCTTTCGTGAATTGATAAAGGGAAGATGGCATTGATATCAAACCACTAGAAATATCAACCGGAATTGATCCATTTGCAATTTTTAGCGAAGACGATGTAAAATGACTTCGGCAATGTCATTTTTGTTCGTATCCTATAATTGACGCGGATTTGAAGGCTGATATGTCGAAATGTTTATCACTTGCTTCTCAAAATGTTGCACACATACCATTCACTCTACGCAATGACTCAAATGAAGTTGAACCGCGTACATTAATCAATAGCAACCGAAGGTAGAAGCAATCGTCGTTTTTCGGGTGGATTGTGTAAACTCGTAATAATGCATTAGTAATAACACACCTGGATGTCCATCTACTGTTGGCCTTGCTTTCTTAATATCAAGGTATTTCCGAATAGAGCAATGTTCTCGCAAATGCATCATTACTGGCGGTATTTCCACTGGCTGTACTGTATTCTCTGGGTTGAAATATACTCTTTGGCCATTCTCCAAATTAACGGCGAGACGCACAACAGTTGAAAAACGTTCATTAATTGCAAAAGTAGATATCCTACAAAGCGCTTTATTGCAGCTCAGGTATCGACCGTATCGTTCAAGACCAATAACCGCCATGTTGCTTCTTTTGGTGACGTAATTACAAACGTAGTTTATCAATTACACCAAACTGCAATATTCATCATTTCAAGTTTGTGTTTCCGAAAGAAAGGCACGTTGATCTGGAGTTTCCACACCGCATCCTGGCAGTACTTCTTTCCTTGCCTTATCTTGGGCTGCCATACGTTGAAGGCAAATTGGTCACTTTGTGTAAAACACACGTAAAGTTTTCACTGAAGAGGTTTCAATTAAAAAAAAATTTTTTTTTTGTTTGCCAAAATGTTACAACTAAGCAAAAATAATCCCAAAAATTTTCCAATCAAGATAAGGAAAAAATTTAAAAGGTCATAAAAAAAACTGACACATACGAACGCTAAACTCTTTGAGGGTTCTACTATACTGACCTCGTACCATCACCCTGACTTCTCACCCCCCAGATTAGCTGTTGTACTGTGTAATATATTGAAAAACAAAACAAGCAAAATTTAAAAAAAATTGTATAGAAAAAAGATTTGGAATAATCGAATTTTCCGACTTTTCCTCATGAAAGGTATAAGGTATTTTTATTCTTCCCCGATCCACAACGAACAACCTCTGAAAATTTCATCAAGATTGGTGCAGCCGTTCTCTTAGCGTTACTCACAAACAAACATTCATTGGTTCGTATGGAAGAAAGAAAAGGGTTGTTTCCTGAAATTATTCGTATTTTTCTTGGCGTAAAAACTATCCTTGAACCTCAACAAGGTCCAGGCGTTGCACAGTGGGGTAAATGGTGCTCAAAATGGAGATTAATTCCTACAAGTCTTCTAGTTATGGAAAAGTTACTTTTTTTAGTTAATTAATCATAAAGAAGTAAGAAAATAATGCAATTCGAGTTTTTTGATTGTTTTTTTTTTTATATCTTAAAAAACAAAAATATGCTGAACATCGGTTTTCTAAATTTTTAATTTTTTTAAGCTTCATATTTTATTTAAAATATATAAACTGTTTCTTCATCACTATAATCATATTCATGATCATTATCGTCTTCGCTTGAATTTTTATCATCGCCTTCATCATCATCGCCTTCATCATCATCGTCATCATCAACTTCATTATTATTGCCACTCTCTATCACGATCAACTCTAATGCTTCTTCGGGTAAATCCTGCACTTTTTTTTTGGTAATTTTCTTGTGGTTGATATAACGGGGTCAGAACTGATTAAAAGTCTGTTAAATATRTCTTCATTAGCTTTTTTTCTGCTGCATTTGCGAGAAAAATGTTCTCTAAAATTCTTAAAATCTTTGTTTCGAGCTTCCTTAGCTTCTTCTGATAATTGTCCGATTGGCAACATAGCGTGCGATATTATCTYTGGTCCATGGATAAAATATTTGTGAAGTGTTGGAGGCATGTTATACCAAGGATAACATTCAACGAAATATTTTGCTGTATTTAAAGCGTAGTCACGAAACTTCTGTACCTCAATATCGTACCCACTAGAAACAACTACGAGTATTGTATGCATCTTTTTAATCAAATTTATGTCAACTTTAGTAATTGCTGCTGACATCTCGGGATTTTGGAAGAAACGCCTAACTGTATTGCCATCGTTAGAATTCCCAAAGCCAGGTTTCGGTTGGTCAACAATCAGACCAAATTTATCTTTAAATCCTTTTTGAATTCGTGATTTATTTTCCGAAACTAATAGTTTCTCGCTTTCTGTTCGAGCTTGCCACTTTTTTATAGACAATTTATATGATAAGTGGAGAAGACATTCAAAGAACCTAATCCATCCATGAAGTATTGAAA
>NW_017535841.1:30930-32400 GCF_001853355.1 Bactrocera latifrons | reverse complement strand
CTGCTCCAACGAATTTTAAATTGACTAATAAAGGTTTTTATCCTGTCATCAAACTCTTTTATAAATTCATCAGATGGCTCAATACGCTTTTTCAATTGCTCTTTTAAAAATTCAAATTTTTCATTAAATTTATCACAGCCAGAGTTTTTCATTATGTCATAAAGACTTTGACGAGGAACCCAAATTACATTAGAACTGGTCCCTATAAGGAAGATAATAATATTTTTATCCTCTTTAAATGTAGTCAATTTCGGTATCGCTTTTACCATGTTAGTTAAATATACATCACTACTGTTATTTCTCTCGACTGCACATGACATACTAACATTAGTAATAAAAATTGCGCGGGAAAAAACAATGTCGGTTATCATGAGTTTACATATACCCTAAACCTTAGATAAGAACCTTATTCCATATTAATTAATTATTACAAAATGTAAGAAATCAAAATTTTATTTCAAAAATGTATGTGATGATGTTTATTATTATACATATGGGTATTTCCATGGTCGAGAACGCGACAGTCGCACGCCTTTGAAGTGCATAAACCAAAAGTAAAAAAATTAACAAAAAAAAATGTGTTGTTATTATTCGAAAGCTTTTCATTATCACTATTTATAGTACAAAATGTAGGAGCTTTCAATAATTTGTTTCCAATTCATTAGCAATAAACATGGGATCAAGAACGCGACAAAAAATAGAACGTGCTTTCGACTACATATAGAAAAATTCAAGATTCTGCGAAACGCAACAATATATTTTAGAATTATTAATTTAAACTAGAAAGGACTAAAAAGGGCTTCTTTTGATACATTTCTTGTTGATATATTTTAACCTTTTTGTTTTTTACAAGCTTAAATCTAATTTAGCACGTGACATTTAGAACGCGACATATTTGCCTTCCATGATTCTAATGACGATTACTATGATAATTCCAATTCAAAAAATGAAATTGAAAACAAAAATAAAAATTCATATAAGAAAATAAGTAAAAATAAATGAGAAATGTTTTTTTTATGAAATATATTTTTTCAATGAATATGCAGTTTGAGCTACTTTTAATTTTAAATGATCGTCACAGGAGATCGAGTGCAGTTTTCGGATGCCGGGAATATTTGGTATAACCTTCCATTTTTCCATTAAAGTTGGCGAACTCGCATTAATTGCGTCATCACTAATATACATACTATGAATACCAGTTATGTTCTCTTGTGCACATTSAAAGAAAGAAAATGCGTCACTTAGAATAATATTTTTTGTTTTTGTTATTTGCCTAATTTTTCTTTTTATAACCGCTCCAACTCCATCGACTGCACCTTTTCCATGCGAGGTTGCGAAATAGTTCCATTCAACTGTTTTGCAACCGAATTGAACCAAGAAATCAGGTAAACTCCATACAATAAATTTGTTTTTAAATTGGCTGCTACTTCCGTCCGAAAATAAGAATATATTTTGAAAATTGCCATGTTG
>NW_017535841.1:26593-27675 GCF_001853355.1 Bactrocera latifrons | reverse complement strand
GTATCACTGTGCGCATACAAAAAGAAATAAACTTGCAAGTTTCAGAGAATATTACAAGAAAACTGTAAATTTTTTTCCAAATATTTGTTCAGTTAATGATATAGAATTTTATCTACTTTTGTTTGATACCGAAAATTTACTTGTACCTTGAATTTTGATTTTTGAATTAATCTCCAAAATCGACACATTTTACCCCAATGTGCGTTGTTCAGTTAGCGCTTAGCAACACATTTTGCGATTAATTATACCCTGAACAAGATATACTAAGTTTATCACGAAGTTTGTAACACCCAGAAGGAAGCGTCGGAGACCCTATAAAGTATATATACTATATAAATGATCAGTATGTTGAGCTGAGTCGATTAGCCATGTCCGTCTGTCTGTATACATATATACGAACTAGTCCCTCAGTATTTAAGATATCGTTTTGATATTTTGCAAGAAGCTGCTCATTTGTCGGAACTACCGATATCGGACCACTATAACATATAGCTGACATACAAACTGAACAATCGGAATCAACTTCTTGTATGAAAAACTTTCACATTTGACAATGTATCTTCACGAAATTTGGTACAGATTATTTTCGAAAGCAACAATGTAATATCCGAAAAAATTGTTCAGATCGGATTACTATAGCATATAGCTTCTACTGAACAGATATTTACTAAAAGAAATGATCCTGTGAAGGGTATATTAGGTTAGGTGCAGCCGAAGTTAACGTTTTTTCTTGGTTTTATATTTAAGATGTGCGGAATAACTTTTCGATTTAACACAAATCAGGTTTTACATATGTTCATATGCACATAGTGATTACCAAAGTGAAAATAAAGTTACACACATATGTATCTATCTGTTACAATCTTAATCACTTATCTTAAAACAAGGGAAATGCATCTAAGCAAACAATATATATAATAGTATATGTATAGCAAACAAACAATACATTATATCTAAACAAATTAAAAACTAGTAATAAGTAAGTCTTAAGAGAATTAATATAGAGTACACATTTCGGTACAGCTCAAAAATTTATTCTTTTGACTCATTTTCGCAGCGGAGAGAAAACAGGCTGCCCCTCG
>NW_017535841.1:0-24938 GCF_001853355.1 Bactrocera latifrons | reverse complement strand
CAGAGGAAGATCTCCACTCCGTCGGAAGGACCAAGTGGAGAAGGACCTAGCTTCACTTGGAATATCTAATTGACGCCACGTAGCGAAAAGAAGAAACGACTGGCGGGCTGTTGTTAACTCGGCTATAATCGCGTAAGCGATGTCTACTCCAATCAAGAAGAAGAAGACTCATTTTCACTTCATGTAATTAATTAACTCGCGCTACCTTGTTGTTGCATTGTAGTAATAATATATGTATATATATAGTAGTCATATATTTAGCTTTTCACAAGCCGTAAAACCAAAATATCGATTTTTATAACTTTTTACCATGTTTTTACGATTTGATTACAATGTACGCCAACCAAACCAAATGATAAAACTAATACATTTAGTGTGCTACCTTAACTTCTTCCTTTTTAACTTTTAAAATTTGATATAAAAATTACAAAAAAAAGGTGCTTTACTATGAATTTTGCAGACTGAATACTCATAACGCGCATCGTACTCACAGCATCAGCATAGTCAGAAAGCAATTGGCACTGTCATGGTTCCTACGTTGAATTAACGACATCAATAATGTCTGGAACATAAGCTGTCTTTGATTTCTGGAGAGTAAACGCTTAAAACAAATAATAAATAATCTGGAATAAAATAAACCGGCAGCACATTTAGTACAAACCTGCGCTGACATGTATTCTGACATATGTATAATTTTTTCTTAGTGGAGAAATTCGTTTTTCCGCTTAAAAAATGTTGCAGTGACTCTTCCTTTTAATGCTGAAAAAATCTACGAAAAGATGTGGTGAATAACGTAAGATTTCAAGACCGGACATACTCCTGTAAGGAAGTATCCTGTAGAAGGTATGCCAACAAAAAGGGAGACCCCACAATCTGCGCCTATGATTTATGTCGCCGACAATAATTGATATTGCACAGTGCTGTGCAGTGTGAAGACTATTCCACCACCAATATCTCGGTCACGATCTTTACGTAAAATGTGGAAAATCGCACAACTTAAAAACCTGACGGCTATTTAGCTTAGTGCGGCGGCAGAATGTATATATATATATATATATAGCCGCGAAAAACTTATAGTTTTTTAAATATTTTAATTAGAATTTCAAGGATTTAACTATTTAAAGTATGCATTTTTTTAATTTATAATGAGTTTTGACACTTACATATATTGTTTCTTTACTTTATTTCCTATAATTTCACTAAACTTATTAATTTTTTATTAAATAGTATGCAAATACTTTGAAATCTTTATTAAAGTTTTTCTTAAATTCGACTTATTCACACGATGGCAAAAATGTTGCATTCAAACAAATAACTTTACAGTATTTTACGTATATCGAGGGTACCACACTGCTCTTACATTAATAGGAATAGAAGGTGTATAGCAGTCAGTTTATATTAAGATTTTTTTTTTTAATTTTTAATTTCATTTTCTTTAAAAGGGTGTTTCATAGCTGTTAACCTTTCAGGGGTGGTACAGAATCTGGAAGTTGTCAGATTTAAAATTGAAATCAATATAAAATGTAGTAGGTGTCATGAAATCAAATATTTTGGTTTGATGTTCGAAACGGATATTGTATCAGTTTTGGCTGTCACGCAAATCAATTTTATCAGTTTTGTTTACAAAAACAAAGCAAGAAAAAAGTCGCTGAGAGGTTTAAAATGTAAGTTAACAAACTAATTTACTTTATTGCTACGAATTAAAGCTCATCTCTTTCTATAGGGGAAAATGTCATAATCTTTGAGTTTATAGAAATAATCCAGATATTTTACAAGGATTAACAAAATGTTATTTAACACAAATACATCTTTATTCAGACAAAAATGTAACACAAATCTGTATAGTAATGAGGTAAATATATTATATAAATGCAAGTTAAAATTCAGCTATGATTTTTTAAGCTTTTCGTTGCTTTCTTCCCCCAATAAAATAAAACTATCAGGCGTGTTGTGGAATCTGATAGCTGTCCGAATCTGAAATGAAACCAAAGCCGTAGCTTTCATTATTTCAGACATTATTGGTTTGATATTCGAAACAGAATTTGTATCGGTTTTGCTGTCAGAAACAAATCAAGGAGATAGTCACACAGATTTGAAATGTAAGTTAAGAAATCAAGTTATTTTATTGTTACCAATTGATTTATATTTATTTCTATAAGAGAAAACATAAGGATAAAACACGACATTTTAATTATTGAGCTTTGGAAAATGCTGATATTAAAGGAGGGAGCCTGCTTTAGAGACTTAAAAAATCGATTTTTTTGATGTTTTTTTGGGAGGAAAAAAATAATTGATTAAAGCGGAATTTCTATGGTTCATAGTTCTATACTTAAACATCACCCGAAAATTTTTGGATACGAATTCGTTGATATTCTGCCTTAGGGAAGCAATTGCCCGATGCATCACGTGTGTGCATTTGTCGGACGGCGGGCAGTATGCGGGTCGCCCTTTCTATCGGAAACAAAAAATTTAAAGAGATTCATATTTGTTAATAACTTATGTTCAAGTTGAACTAGGAAAATTTCAAAAAAAAACAAGAAAAAAACTTAAGATTTGAAAAACAGGTTTTTGACCGAAAATGTTACTTTATGTTGCTTAAACACGTGCTCATACTTAACTTTTCTTAGTTTTCTTTTTTAGTTTAAATAGAAGGTAATTTAATGTCAAAGATAATAAACTTTGCCCCAATTCCATACCTTTAGTTTTCTTCAATCCTGCCCGCCAATTAAAAAACATCGTAAAAATTAAAAACCGAGTGAAAGTTTTCGCATTCTTACAAAGCGCTTATATATCTGCCAGACGCTCGGTCACTATTTAACTTCTAGCTTCAACAATATTTTGAATTCCCATTTATAATTTTAGGGTTCTTTAACTCGGAACCCATTAAAAACTTTATTAGGATTGCTTAAAATGTATTCATTTGAAAGTTTTGTCACATTAGGTTTTGCGTGTGTTGAAAATCCAATCAGATTCTGTGACAYCATTGATAATCAGAATTGGCTTGCAATTCTGACAGCTAAGCAATTCTATACCCCTGTATAAAATAAAAAAAAAATGCCAAACTTATTGTAAATTTAATAAAATTTATTCTAAATTTATTAGTTTGCAAGTTATGTCAGATAAGCAAACAACTAACTCGAATATTTGTTTGGCGTATGTTCGAAAAGACTGAAAACCAACAGATTCTGAAACACCATTGAAACTCAGAATTTGTTTGCCCTTCTGACAACTAAGCAAATCAATCTTGCCCCTACAGTTTTTTTTTTAGTGTACTTTGAATTTGGAAAGTATGTATGGAATTTTAATTAAGCTTCCACCAGACGCGGTAAACGTAGGAGTAGAACAAATGTGCTGACAATGGGAAAACAAACCATCAATACTAAAGAAAAGTGCATAGCTCTTACTGAGAAAATAATTTAATGTTGACCCGAAAATTTTGCATAGGTCCGAAGATGCCAACATTTGCGGCCGTTCGCTGGCTGCGATATCGAAAATAAAGTCGGGTGAAGGGTGTCAGATGTGTAAGTTTAGCTTGGCATACAAATAAGTGGTTAGAGCCATCAGGGGAGTCTTTGATTGCTGGACATTAAGAGGGGTATCAGCGAAGATGCTTTTGAATTCATTATTAACGGAAGTCAGTTCATGTCTGAAGTTAGTTGAGGCGGTCTAAAATAAAGTACTATACTACGTTTGCTAAATTGTTGTGAAATTTAAATGCAAATATATTTAAAAAATAACAAGAAATTAAAAAGGACGATTTCGTTGCCACGACAGTCGGGTCTACGTAACGGGAATTGAGGCCAACCCGAGGACGGGGGAATTTTTTTGCTGTGTTTGCGTTATGGAGCTGCAGGAGTCTGCCCCGTAAAACCATAGTGCGACCACCGACCCTTGGGTCCGCACTCCGCATTTTAACGGGAACACTGCACTCAAGAATTTAATGCCTCATTTAAAAACGAGGCCCGTATGCTTTCGGTTAAGGGTCATAACAAACTTCTCTCCAGGCAAATTTTGTGGGGATGTTTTCTCAAAATCTTTCCTTGACTATGTCGACGACATTGGATGCTACTCCAACCAGACTTCTTACGCAACTCACTTCAGACATGACCCGCCTTTCACAGTGGAGGCATTAAGCCCTTCAAAACATTTCTATAGTACGTTAAACACCTACTTACCTAAAATTGACCCCGATATTCGAAATATATATAAAGCATACCAAGTGTCCCCGCACAAATCTAACCACTTCTTTTCATGCTCAGCTATCCCCAATCATTTAACACCCTTCTCTTCATGGTCACACCGTGAGGAACCAGCAAGTTTCTTTGGTTTACAGTTAGACGACCTCGATGACAAGCTACCAGAATCTTACCAAATTTTAAATTGGTAAATTTTACTGTAAAAAATGAGATGAGAAAATAAAACGACTTCAAGAAAATCCTGACGTAGTATGGAAGAGCAAAGCCAATCTTTTAAGTCAGACAGAGAAATTAATACATGACAACATTTTAAGTGACATTATCTGGTGCGCTTTTTCATGAAAAAGCTTCGGGCGAACAAATGTTAACTAGTGAAGTGAAGTGTTAGTGGATATAAAAGTTAAAATATAACGTCACCTAAAATGCAAAACAACGTATTATCAAAAAAAATCGAAATTGATCACGATTTACTACAGCCTTTGTCTAATTAAATATGAAAGACAGTAAACATTTAAAGCTTTTTAATATGTTATTTGATTGTGGCAACAACATTCGCTTTTATTTCAAAAACTTAAGAAAACATAGAAGGCTATGTGTTTTTTGTTTTTCCTTTGAGATATATATAAAATGTGAAATATTGAGTAAGTTGATATCAGTTCTCAATTTCAATTCTGATCATTCACTGTTTACCACGTGGGAGCACGATTTACGCTTAATTTACGTAAATTATAATATTAAATAATTAAGAATAGTGCCGAAATTTATTACCAAAAGACATAAATAAATACATTTAAAAAAAGGTACATAAATACAACTATAATAAATATTTGTCCAAAACACGTTCGTTTCCTAATTGAAGCGTTTATAATGGGTAGGAAAAGTAAAATCTTATCAGAAAAGAAAGCACCTTCGACCTACTCAGATATTGCTAAATTGGTGGTATTTCTAAAACATCGGTGGCTGAAATAAAAAAAGCTTTTTGAGGTCCCTACCGAGCTATGATTAGTTATAATAATCGCTCAAAATGCGGGAGAAAGAGAGTACCGAGTGGAAGGAACCACGTGATTACAAAGTATTTTGTAAAACGTTATAAGCGCCCGCGTAAAACTTACGAAAACGACTTAAAATGCAGGAAACCAGCGAAGAAGCCTAAGATAACGTATTTGACGCTGCATAAAAATTATGATTTCACTTATTGGAGCAAGGTACATTTCTAAAATATGTACTTTTTTCATCAACAGCCTCGGATGACAGACCCTCCTTTTGATGGCGACCACGGCAAACGTATTAAGGATTACGATTTAAGGGCATGCACCTAGAATGTCCGAACCCTTAACGGGGAAGATGTCGCTGTCCAGGTTGATGGTCCTCGTGAAAATAAAGGCTGGTATCACCGCCGGAGTGAAGGACCGCCTCCATGCAGCAAAAAACGCGCGTGAGCAAACACAAGGAAGGTTCGACGTTGAAAAGCCGCAATCACAACAGACAGCCGAAAGATTTTCGATTCGACTCACACAACTGCTCTTTGAGAGCGCTCGTCAACAACTCGGTAAAAGGGAACTGTGGCTCCTTACGTCCAACTGAAACCGAAACCATTGGTTTTCGGAAAATACAAAAGATCATTTTCTGGTACGATGAGGAGTTCCGTGTCTCAGCAGACTGCCCACCTTACAACGTTACAATCAACCGCAACACGTACGGGATGGGATAGATACCGAGAATTGAAGAGGGAAGTGAGACACATTTGCAGACAAAAAAAAAGAGAGCCCGAAATGCGTAAGTACGAAGAGCTTGACAAGCTGGCCGACAGGGGTAAATGATCGAAAATTCTACGAAAAAATGCGGCGACTAACAGAAGGTTTCACTGCGGGCGAGAACCCCTAAAATTATGAAGGGAAAACTTCTCCAGCCTGTTGAACTRCAGTGAAAGTATAACGTCAGGAGAAGCCGAACCCGGTTCACCAATCAATGACGATGGAGCAGACGTTCCATTGCCTGACCATGAAGAAGTTCGAATAGCAATTAAAAAAAACAAATTTTTTTACTTTGCATGCAAAAATAAAGCCTTTAGTTATTTTTTTCAATATTTTTTAATGCAGAACTATTATTTAGCAAATTTTAAATTGCTCAAATGCTCAAAAATAAAAACAATACAATGGGAGGGAAAATTTAAAACACCAAAATATGAGATTACATATTTTTGACACTGTCAAGAAACTCTTTACACACTTTAGTTTTCGATTCTGTTTTGTTCTATTTGAAGAAAAAACGGTACTTTACCGTTATCTATGTTCATGTTTTAAAGCAATGTTTTAAAACATTTTTAAAGGTTATTTTTAGCGATGACTGTTGTTTGGAAGCAGTGACTGAGACGGCAAATTACATTCGCAATAGAAAGGAGAACGATATTCTAGCTCTTGTGTTCTTCCCAGGGTAAAACACCTGCCTTTAGTGATGATTTGAGGCTGTATATCTGCAGAAAGTCCTGGTCCGATACAATTCATTGAAGACAAAATGCGATCTATCCAATACATATTTGTACTTAAATATACGTTGATGCTTCATGTTAACCAACTAAGTTTCCAGCTGAATAATATATCTTAATACAAGATTTGGCACCATGACAGCTAGGAATAGCATGAATGTCCCAAATGAATTGCATTTGGAAGTCCTCTCTAGGCCCGGCAATTCTACGGACCTAAATCCAATTGAGAACTGTTATGCACATCTTAAATGAATGGTCTATGAACGAAGTAACACAACATTTGACATTTTAAAGCTAAACATTGAAGATGTCTGCACAAATAACGTTGTTGTTGTTGTTGTAGCGGCAGAATTCTGCCGTGCTGACAGTCTTTAACCGGATAAAGAATTCGTTTCCGTTCCGGTAGAAAACAGGCTGCCTACCTCGCAACGTTACGATCGACCACAACACGTGCCGGATGGGATAGATACCGAGAGTTGAAGAGGGAAGCGAGACGCATTTTCAGACAGAAAAAGAAAGACGCCGAAATGATTGATAAGCTGGCCGACAGGGGCAAAAAAATTCGGCGGCTTACAGAAGGTTTCAAGACCGGAGCATACTCTTGTAGAACCAAAGGTGATCTAGTCACCGATGCCCAGTGCATACTTAAACTGTGGAGGGAGCACTTCTCCAGCCTGCTGAATGGCAGTGAACGCACAACGCCAGGAGAAGGCGAACCCGATGCCCCAATCGACGACGATGGAGCAGACGTTCCATTGTCCGACCAGGAAGAACTTCGAATAGCAGTTACCTGCCTGAAAAACAACAAAGCGGCGGGGGCCGATGGATTGCCGGCCGAGCTATTCAAACACGGCGGCGAAGAGCTGATAAGGAGCATGCATCAGCTTCTTTGTAAAATATGGTCGGACGAAAGCGTGCCCAACGATTGGAATTTAAGTGTGGTATGCCCAATCCTCAAAAAAGGAGACCTCACATTCTGCGCCAACTACCGTTGGATAAGCCTCCTCAATATCGCGTATAAGGTTCTATCGAGCGTATTGGCTGAAAGATTAAAGCCCACCGTCAACAAACTGATTGGACCTTATCAGTGTGGCTTCAGACCTGGAAAATCAACGACCGACCAGATATTCACCATGCGCCAAATCTTGGAAAAGACCCGTAAATGGAGAATCGACACTGACCACCTCTTCCTCGATTTCAGAGCTGCTTTCGACAGCACAAAAAGGAGCTGCCTTTATGCCGCAATGTCTGAATTTGGTATCCCCGCAAAGTAATACGGCTATGTAAACTGACGTTGAGCACCACCAAAAGCTCCGTCAGAATCGGGAAGGACCTCTCCGAGCCGTTAGATGCCAAACGAGGTTTCAGACAAGGCGACTCCTTATCGTGCGATTTCTTCAACCTGCTTCTGGAGAAAATAGTTCGAGCTGCAGAACTAAATAGAGGTATCATCTTCTATAAGAGTGTACAGCTGCTGGCGTATGCCGATGATATTAATATCATCGGTCTCAGCACCCGAGCCTTTAGTTCTGCTTTCTCCAGCCTGGTCAGAAGCAAAGCAGATGGGTCTGGCAGGGGCAAGACGAAATGTCTCCTGTCATGAAACAAACAGTCGTCGCACTCGCGACTTGGCACTCACAATACTGTTGACAGTCATAGCTTTGAAGTTGTAGATAATTTCGTCTATCTTGGAACCAGCATAAACACCAGCAACAATGTCAGCCTGGAAATCCAACTTAGGATAACGCTTGCCAACAGGTGCTACTTCGGACTGAGTAGGCAATTGAGAAACAAAGTCCTCTCTCGACAAACAAAAACCAAACTCTATAAATCACTCATAATACCCGTCCTCCTATATGGTGCAGAGGCTTGGACGATGACAACAACTGATGAGTCGGCATTGCGAGTTTTCGAGAGATAAGTTCTGCGAAAGATTTATGGTCCTTTGCGCGTTGGCCACGGCGAATATCGCATTCGATGGAACGATGAGCTGTACGAGATATATGACGACTTTGACATAGTTCAGCGAATTAAAATACAGCGGCTACGCTGGCTAGGTCTTGTATTCGACGCTGTACCACTCCGTTGGAAGGACCAGGTGAAGAAGGACCTGGCTAAGCTTGGAATATCCAATTGGCGCCACGTAGCAAAAAGAAGAAACGACTGGCGCGCTGTTGTTAACTCGGCATAATCGCGTAAGCGGTGTCGACGCCAATTAAGAAGTATGTAGCATAAAAAAAATAATGTACATCAAATATTTATGTCTTTAGTTAGAATTTATTTTTCTCCTCGTTCGTGGACAATTACTGTACTTCAAACTACATACATATAAGTACAGTGTCCAACAGTTTAAGGTTCTGCTATCAAATATAACCCACTTTTAACCATATTTAAATTTTGTTTCACTTATGTTCCATTTTATATCATGTTTAATTCATTCTCTTGTAAATTTCCGAAAATGTTGTTACGTTGTTTTGTATTTTAGGTGACGATATATATAAACTTTATTATACATATATCAAAGACATACGCACTTTAGATAGTTTAATTTTTGAACTTTAGATGTAAATATCTCATTCCATTAAATTTTGCAGATTGTTGATTGAACATGAAATTATTACAATTTGCTATTATTACTTTTATTTAATGTTTTAAAACAAAAGAAAAACAAATATTCATTAAAAAAAAATCCATTTTTAATTCAAGTCTGTGTTTGAGTTTAAGTTTTCCCTTACTCTTATGTTTACACATTGGAAATGATTTAATTACGTTAGTTTTCTTCAATGAATTGTGTTATTTCGGCAAGATATAAATTTGGAATTGAAAGTTTCTGTTATTCACCGAGGCAGTCGGGCACCAAAACGAACCAAAGGACAACTTAATCTAAATCCATTGGCTCCGATGGAATTAGCATACTTATGCTAAAGCATCTAGGCTCGACGGGGTAAGTTATCTCACCAAGGTCCTCAACTTGTCGGTGGACACTCTTCAAATAGCCGGTGTGTGAAAAGTCTGAAGAGAAAAGAAACCACCCTGTGAGAGAACGATCCTCGTAGCGTTGGACTTGTCGAAAGCTTTTGACAGAGTCACAAATATGGTCGACTTGATGCAGTGGTATGCAGATAAGGAAAATCCAGACCTGCCAGAATTCTGCACTCCAGACTACGACAGGATGTCTCCCATCGAAGAACTCCTTAGTGAGACGCTTATGCTCCCAGTTAAGGAGCATAATGAACTCCTCTCCAAACAGTATCAGCTAGGATGCTTTCGTAGAAATCACCCTTGCTTCCACCTGCTTGGAGGGGAACCGCCTCCTAGGAGCGTCCTTAACTACGTCGACGACATCGTACAGTTCGCCGACCGGACTTCATACGCAGCTAACTTCCGACAGGTACTGACCGCCATTCACAGCGGAGCTATCAACCCTTCACCGACACCCTTCCAGTGAATGGCGTTCTTGGAGTCAAACCACTACCCATGGCAGACGAAAAGCTCGAGTTGCCGCGACTAGCGAGAGTGTCCCTTGCGCAGCTTTGTTCTGTATATTGTAGCAGGTTAAACTCCTACTTATCTAGAATAGACTCCGACATATCCAATGTATGTGCTGCATGCAACGAGTCTCCGCATGACACTGACCACCTCTTTGCATTACCTGCCAACCCTACTCATCTAACAGCCTATTCCCTTTGGTCCGACCCCGTCGAAACAGCACGTTTCCTGTTCCTCACGCTGATATAGATGACATCGACGAGAACTTAGATAACCCTTACCATCCTAACGAAGATTGAGAAACCGTGAAAACAATAAAAGACAACTTAATAGTTCAACTAGCGAAAAAAATCGTGAAATTGTGCTATCACAAATAATTAAGGATTAAGGTTACAAATATCCAAACTATGCAGAGGCGCCTCTTAAAAGTTTCACTAAGGGGTTATATCTTCTTCTTGATTGGCGTAGACACCGCTTACTCGACTATAGCCGAGTTAACAACAGCGCGCCAGTCGTTTCTTCTTTTCGCTACGTGGCGCCAATTAGATATTACAAGTGAAGCCAGGTCCTTCTCCACTTGGTCCTTCCAACGGAGTGGAGGTCTTCCTCTTCCTCTGCTTCCCCCGGCGGGTACTGCGTCTAATACTTTCAGAGCTGGAGCGTTTTCCTCCATCCGGACAACATGACCTAGCCAGCGTAGCCGTTGTCTTTTAATTCGCTGAACTATGTCAATGTCGTCGTATATCTCGTACAGCTCATCGTTCCATCGAATGMGATATTCGCCGTGGYCAACGCGCAAAGGACYATAAATCTTTCGCAGAACTTTTCTCTCGAAAACTCGCAACGTCGACTCATCAGTTGTTGTCATCGTCCAAGCCTCTGCACCATATAGCAGGACGGGTATTATGAGTGACTTATAGAGTTTGGTTTTTGTTTGTCGAGAGAGGACTTTGCTACTCAATTGCCTAGGGGTTATATACAATTAGAAATTCAAAAATCGATATTTTTTTATTTTTTACATGTATTTAAGAATACACATAAAAAATTAGCGTTTCTTAATGCGCATTAATTTTGCTCGTCTGTCGGGGCTATAAAATAATGTATTAGTTGCATATGTTATGGCCACCACTGTACATGCCTAGCTCCAATCGCATGATGGCAGCAAAGATGAAATGTCAATGACCAATATTTTTTATCTTGCGTAAACTGCAAATTAAAAGTAAGGGTGAATTTTAGAATAGCAGGTCAGTAAGTCGTTTCTAATTTTTTTTTTTTAAGTAACAACACATGGGTAAAATTTTAAAACAAAAAAAGGATAATTACTCTTTTATTTATCAAAACTTTTTCATGAATTTAGTAGGAACGATAACCATTCACGTACTTTTTATGAATAAATTGGGTTTTTGTATTTCAGAGGATCCAAGCATGATAAATCGTGTCCGCCAGGGAAAAAACCACTTCTCCGACAGATGTCATCAAAAAATTCCAAAAGAATTTGTTTATACACTCTTCGATAAACCTATTGATATATAAAAAAAGTTCTATCTATGAAGAAAAATTTCGAAAAACAGGCCAGATTACCTTACTAACTCCTTAAGAAACATATAATATACGTTGATTTATGATTTTTAAAACATTTGGCTATAAAGTTCAAAAATTCATCTATTAAATTTTGTGTGTTTCCAATTTTTAAAGAATTTTACACTATTATTTTTAATTATTATATGCATTAATAATCCATATAATTTCAGTTCTTTTTATTTACACAATAATAAAAGGGTTGCATTCTAACAAATAATCAATGTTACCAAATCCACACATTTTATAAAGAAAATAAAACAAATAATAACCCAATGACAAGAAAATATAACACATTAGAGGTATTCGCTTGCTCTTGCAAAACCCTTGCACGGTGCAAGAATTTCATATATTTCCTCTTGGTGCACCGGCACAACAACAAACACACGCAGAAAATTATTTGCAATGGCTGTAAAATATGTCAGACCAAAACCCTTGTATATTTGCGTGCAGTGTCACGCAAAAATATAATTGCAACCCTGTTTTAGCTGTCATTTTACATAAAGACATATTACGTCGTTAAATTGTTGAGGAAGATAAGTTTTAAAGAAATTTTATAATTTCTACTTAAATTATAAATATTTTTTACAGTTTTTTTTGTTAAAAATGTATGCAGAAGGTGCACCAATTCACAATAGCCACGCATAACAGCCATTCACAATAAATTGATCGAATCAACCGTTCGTATATCACTAGATTATGCAATGGGTGCACCCGTGCCCATTTCGGTATAATATTTTTCCAATCTGCAATCTTGCAAGAGCAAGCGAATACCCCTATTGTTTTTCGCATAGAACTTCTTTTGCATTGGTGGCCCTCGGTCGTGATTTAAAAAAATAACCATGACCGATCCAACGCTGGGATTTATCAATATAAATGCAATTCTAAGAGATTTTAAATTACTCACACGATACTGAATTTCGTATTTAATTTATTTTTATTCGTTTACAAAGTATGGTAGCACTAATTTTTTTGTTGGTTTTCTAAATATATGTTAAAGATAAATAAATTACATTAAATTGCAGAACCGAATTAATGAAATGCTAGTGAATATAAATTTCAAAATAAAACCGAAAAAAATCAGCGGCAACTGTACATACATATTTTTCAATTTGGAGAACCCTCTCTATCCGTACGTACCCATTTTAACTTTTTTAATCAAAAATTTTTCTGTTTGTTATATAAACGGACAATAGTTCAAAATGAATTTTATTTCATTTGTATAGAGAAAAATTATACATTATTTCGCATAAAATTTTTTCTGTACTAACACTTTACTAAGGGCGCCAATGTAGAAAGAAATTCGTCAAAAAATAATTCTGAACACTCCGGTGTTGGACCGACCGGGTTATTTTGTGTACAAACGAATTAGTGAAGTGTTAGTGAACGTAAAAATGAAAAATATAAGTGTAAAATTCAACTATAAGTTTCCTGCGGCTATAACTATATATATTCTTGATCTGAAGAACCTCCTCTATACCCATTTCATTCCCGAAATCCTGGGACGGTATACTAAAGTTTTCACGGCATACATTTATTAATCCTGAGGTGCTCCTCTATCCGTCCGTACCACCAAATCGAGGCGCCAGAARAATCGTAATTTTGCCGATATAGTAATAACATATATACATACATTTGTAGAAAATAGTACATTTCTAATTTTTTACTTTCGACATTATATATTATTATTCCAAATCCCATCACTTATTCTTCAATCCGTATATACCCATTTAAACACCTATTTCTAAAGCCTAGCCACAACTGTACATACAATCCCGAAATGCTATTTTAAAATTTACCTGTAATCAAAAAGTTTACTTCAGACTTTAAGAATTATGCTTTTACGATTAAATCAATATACGCTTAACTGAAATAAGTTTAAGCACTTGAGCTGGGATTTAGAATAGCATCCCAAGTATCGGGGTTAAAATGAGTACGTGATAGGGCGGTCCTGCAAAAAAGAAAAATCAAAAATTCAACCATTTGCGTGGGTCTCCGATTTATAATAATTTTTACTTATATTTTTACCTTTTTTATCAACTCGCACTTCACAAAATCGTTTCTAATAATTTATTTTATAGTAAATAGTGCAAAAATAACTTTTATTCCATATCAAACTTTATTTGAAATCTATTTATTCATACAATAAAAAAAAATGTTGCAAGCAAGCAAAAAATTAGTGTTACCATATTGAATAAAAATAAGAAAAAAGAAAGCTTATAATGACTTCAATACTAAATTAATTAGCGTGTAATTAGCAATGTAAAATCTTTCAGAATTATCATTATCTTGATAAATCCCTGGGGCCGGTTTTAGTATACCATCCCACGATTTCAGGGTTAAAATTGGTATTGTTGGATAGAGCTGATGCTTGAGAGATTAAGAATATACATATATACATAATTATAGCCGCTGCCGAGACATATGCATTTTAAATTGACAATTTCGCAAATTTTCTTTTGCAATTTYTCGATTTCTAGTGATTTTTTCTTTCATATTATACATTTTTATACACTTCACTACTTTCTTTCGACATATTTATTTCATATTTGCTCCAAGCGCAAAAAGGAGTTTTACTCGAAAGAAAAACCTGACACACCCCGGTGTTGGATCGGCCAGGTTTTTTTTTTTTTTTTTTTTTTTGAAGAGCGGCAGAAATATGGAAAGGAAATCTAAACGTTATGTTAAATATCGTATTTCACTCTCTTTAAACCACATTTTCTTTAACGGATATTGTTACAACAAAACAAGCTACAGTTCTTTTTCATGTCCGTTTTATCATTATTTTCACATTTATCAACGCCGCGTTCCCCTTTTTAAACCACATTTGCTATAACGGGTATCGTTACAACTAAACAATGTACCTTTTCTTTTTTCCCCGTTTTGTAATTATTTTCATATTAATTTCATTTGCATTCCGCGCCCAGTATCAAAAATTAAAAATATAAGAAGTTAATATATGTAAGGATTAATAATTAAAGTGTATTTAAAAAAATGAGTGTGAATTCATTAGGTATGTTAATATAAGTTTTAAGTTAATAAAAATATTACTTAAGACATTTAAATAGATTGCATCGAACCGTCAACCAGCCGAGGTATGGTTAGGCGAACCAATGTGCCTAAAGTATCGAAAGTGCAGCCAATGTGGAACATTGCAAAAATAATCCAAACATTCGATAGTAAGGAAATATATATCTCCTTTGCGGAAGAGGAACGATTATTTGTAAAATCAAAAATGTGTCGTACACATAAAGTGCCAATGACGCTAACATTAAAGTTGGCAATTTCGAGCGATACCTGGTTCGAAAACGTGAAAATTCCACTTCCGCAAGTATTTTATTTAACAACATACAACGCATCCCTTTAGTCGCATGCGGAAGTGACGAAGAATAGTTTTTATCAGGGAATCAGTTTTATCTAGCGCTATTATATGTGACTGGTATAATTGCTGCCGCGAGGTTGATCATGAGGTAACGGTAGGTAAAATTGGTGACCCTGGTAAAACTGTTCAAATAGATGAAAGCATATTTGTAAAGAGGAAATACAACAAAGGTAATAAAAACATAATTCTTTTCTTATTTTAGGGCGGAGAGTCGAGGCCACTGGGTTCCTTGGCTGGAGGTATGTCCCGGCAATGTGAGGTCTGCTGAGGTGCTCACACCATTGATAGAGAAGCACGTGGTAAAAGGTAGTATTATATGTACTAACTGTTGGCATACGACTGTCTGTCCAGTCATGGGTATGAGCACTGGGTTAACCACAGCGACTCCAATAATCCCTTAGTTGTTGTTGTTGTTTTAACTTTAGAAACATCCTAGCAGGAACTGTTTGAAGAGGAGTTTATTATGCTCCTTTACAGGAAGTATAAGGGCTGTCTCTTATACACATCTCCACAGCGACTCCAATAATCCCTTAGTTGTTGTTGTTGTTTTAACTTTAGAAACATCCTAGCAGGAACTGTTTGAAGAGGAGTTTATTATGCTCCTTTACAGGAAGTATAAGGGTCTCACTGTGAAGGTGTTCTATTAGAGACATCAAAAGGCATCCCGTCGTGGTCCGGAGGGCAGTATTCTGTCAGGTCTGAAGTTTCCTCATCTGCGTTCCACTGCATCCAGGCGACGATATTGGTGCTGCGTGGTTAAGAACCGGCCGGCCGATTGCCTTGTAAGTTGACAACAATGTTTCTTTGTTTTTTCCCCATGTGCCGCAGGCTAACGACTTTAGGATCTTGTTGCGGCTCTGAACTTTGGCAATAATCGCGGTCGTATGGGAGAGAAGGAGCATAGACTATTGAAGGTTACGTGTAAAACCTTAGGGTTATTGACAGTCAGAGATTTTAAGTTTAATTCTTCTCAGTTTAGATGTTTTACCTCGAAAAAGTACGGATGACTGACGACCGTTCACATAGTTCATGGTCCACCTCTTTAGCCCTGGAGGAAGCGTGGGTTTTTCAATGTGCTGCAGTAGCGTTGTGTGGTTGACTGTGTCAAAAACTTTTGACATGTCCAACGCTACGAGGATCGTTCTGTTGATGTTGTAACGGCAGAATTCTGCCGAGTTGACAGTCCCTGGCCGGATAAAAATCCGGGTCCGTTCCGGTTTTCGTAGGCCCGACTGTCGTGGAAACGGTACGAGGATCGTTCTCTTACAGGGTGGTTTCGGGTTGAGGCCGCGAAATATCTGAGCGTTTATGACGCTAGGTGCTGTGGTGGTGCTGTGCACTTTTCGGAATCCATGCTGTTGACTGGCTAGGCTCACGTGGTGAGTGAAAGTCGGGGGTAGCAAGGTCTCAAGTGTCTTCACTACTGGGGAGAGGAGAGTTATCGGGCGATAAGATTCGCCTTTGCTGGCGGGTTTCCCAGGTTTCAGTAGTGAGACCACTCTTCCGATTTTCCACACATCGGGTATTTGAAKAATGTTCAATGACAGGTTGAGGACCTTGGTGAGATAAACTACTCCCGCCGAGCCTAGATGCTTTAGCATCAGCATGTTGACTCCATGAGGGTCAATTGATTTGGACGATTTTGCTCTATTGATGACACTCTGAACCTCTTCATCGGTGAAAGTAAGTTGTTTGGAATTTTGTGCAGCCGTAAACTGCCGGCTAAAATAGCTCGCGCACTTCTTCGGGTCCGAGGAGGCATGTCCATTGAATTGAACTTCAACTCGGCCGTTATGTCTCTTCGGATTAGACAAAGCTTTGACAGTAGCCCAAAGCTTACTCACACCGGTGGGGAGGTTACAGGACTTCAGGTGCTCTRTCCATTTCGTCCGCTTATGATGGTTTACCATACGCCGAATCTCCAAATTGAGATTCCTTATTCGGGGATCCCCGGGATCAGCATGGCGAAAGGTGTCGCGCTCGTTAGCTAAGACGGCTGCTTCGGCTAGGAAATTGGGGTGGATTTCCGCTATTATCCCAGCCGGCATGAAGCGAGTGGTAGACGCTGCGATCACCTTGCGGAATTGACGTTCGCCAACGCATACGTCCGTATGAGTAGGTAGAGCGTTGAAGGTGCTCTTGGTAAATTCTGGGAAGCCGACCCAATTAGCTTTGTTAAAGTTAATGAAGGCACGGTTATCCACAAAAACGAAATCAGGAGGCTTCTCGATCGAGATAATTATGGACAGATGGTCTGATGCGAGAGTTAGCATGGGTTGCCAGGCTATGCTATTTATCAGATCACTACTAGCGATGATAATATCAGGCGAGCTATTACAGGTGTACATAATTCTGGTGGGGGGAATCTTCAATCTGTTTCGCCAGCTCCATTCCCCTACGATAATTTGACAGGCATGAATGCCAAAGATAGTAGTGCGCGTTTAAGTCGCCTAGTACCCAACTGTTTTCACCACGAAGTAGGGTAACATGCAACTAGGGGGATGTATCTATTAAATATTTCGAGTTCGACATCGCCTGACCGGATAGCTATACCCTGACATTCTAGGGTAGTATCCCTGCGGTTGATGTCTTTATCGATTAGACGATACTGCACGGTGTTGTGCAATATGAAGGCTAGGCCACCACCATTATCTCGCTCGCCATCTTTACAAAAAACGTTGAAACCGGCACAACTCGGAAGATCTGAGTGGCTGTTTAGCTTGGTTTCTTGGACCGCAGTTATCACTGCACGTTCCCGATTCAATAAGTGCAACTATCTCCTCGATCGTACTCTGGAGTCCTTTGCAGTTAAATTGAAGAATTCGAGTTTGTCGGGGGTGATCCTGGGGGTGAGGGAGTGACGTGTAGATGGTGTTTGTTGCAGCTGCAGCACCCGCAGGGGCGGTTGTCGTGCTGGGGCGTTGGTTAGCGATTGCACAGCGGTAGAGACTTGTGTCGCAGTATTGCGCAGGCAACATGGGGCCACGTAACGCGTGGCCTACTCCCTATGAGTCTTAAGCCCTGAGCARGTCTTAAGATGGCTCCATCCATTGCATGTATTGCACCTGGTTGGACTCAATGTCAGCACAAGTTAGGAGGATACGGAGCAACCCTGCTGCAAGACGTTGCGCCAGTGACGACAAATACTCACCTATCCAAACGGGGTTAAATCGCTGAAAAAACAGGTTGGATAAAATCCGAGTCAATTCCGGTACGTAGAACTAGCTGTCGTGGGAATTGAGGACGGTACCGGCGGTGGCGCGTAATTAAACGGTTTTTTATTAAAGACAATTATAATAATTGTGAAGACTTTTCCAATTTAATATTTGAGTATATTTGGAGGAAAAATATTTCAAATAACCATGTGGCAACACTGGGCTAAACAACAAGTGCTAAATTTTGTGCTGATCATTTGTTAGTTGGTTTTTTTTTATAAATATCTAAATTTAATTACTTAACGATTTGTTAAATTAGATGAAAGTAATCGAAAAATAATGAATTCATCGATAGCTAATATAACACACTAAGGAAGGACAGGGATACTGCGACAGACGGCGATACCGTTCCAACGACAGTCGGGTCTACGAAAACCGGAACGGACCCGGATTTTTATCCGGCCAAGGACTGTCAACTCGGCAGAATTCTGCCGTTACAACAACAACAACAGAAGGCGAGAGAGAAGGTGGTGTCCTGATTGCTCTTAAACGAACAATTAAAGCTGAGCTTATATCCATTGGGAACAATAACCTAGCGCAATTCTTCATAAGGATAAAAGGTGATAATGCTCGTATCATTGGGTGCGTATAAAATTTCCGGATTCAAGGATGATGATAGTGGAAGACTACACTTTGCGCAGCAGTACACCGCGCTTTGATTGAGAGAATCTGCTGTACGATACCACTGCTCTGATTGAGTGTCAACAATTCAATCGCACCTTAAATAAAAATAATAAGCTGTTGGATTTATGTTTCAGTAATTTGGATGTCTCAATCAACGAAACTCTTGCTGTCACGACTGTGGATAAATACCACCCGCCTCTGGAGATCTCCTTGGATTTTCAGCTTAGCCTAATACCAAATTATCCGCCCTCTTATTCGTTTAAGAAAGCCTAACTGGATTGAGCTATACAAAATAGAAGAAGGGAATGATAAGGTYCTTTGGCTTTATAATAAAGTACATTCTTAGATTGTCCCTGTATATTCGAGGAAACCAAGTAAATTTCTTTGCTGGTTCTCTAAAGAACTTATAAATAAAATTAAATTGAAGAAATCTGCGCATATCAGATATAGGAGAAATAAAACTAAGTCAAATTATAGATGTTTTAGTCAGCTGCGACTCGAATGCAAGAAATTAAGTGCAATATGTCACACATTAATAAAGTGGAAAATCTAGTATCTTCTGACAAAAATGAATTATGTAGGTTTGTCAAGAAAAAAAGGGGTACCGACATGGGAATCCCAGCTACCATGACATGAAATGACCTAACCGCTCATTCTTACTTCAAAGACATCTATACAAAGAGCCCCAGCGGAGCTGGTCATCATCAATCTGCTGATATTGTAATGAATGTGGAGGTAAATGAATTCGATGCTAACTTCAATGAAAAAAAATGAATCCAAAAAAAGGATTTGGACCTGATGGTCTGCCTAATATATTTCTACGCAACTGTGCTGCCGGGCTCTGTGAACCTATCACACATTTACACAAGTCTTTTCATCACGGAACCTTTCCATCGGCGTGGAAATCGTCGTTCATCAGTCCCATCCACAAAAACGGCCCAAGATCTGACGTCACCAATTATAGACCTGTATGTATCCAATCTGCATTAGCAAAACTGTTTGAGAAAATTGTCCTGCCTTAGTTGATATCATCATTCAGAAATATCATTTCTCCTAAGCAACACGGATTTGTTGGTGGCAGATCCACTACAACGAACTTATATACTTACGTCAACTACATCTCCAAGGCCATGGACAGTGGTATTCCAATTCATTCAATATATACGGACTTTAGCAAGGCATTCGACAAACTTTGTTGCTTTTTAAACTTTGTTTAGGCATTTTATAAGTAGAAATTTCATTGAACTTAAAATGTAAACAATGAACAGCTGTTTGTGTAAAAATAAGCATATAACCATCAATACGGGATGTTCACGGTTATTTTTAATCTAATAACCACATAACCCGATAACCACCTTACCGTGAACAGCCTAATAGAAGTTATTTTTAATCTACAAATCACATAACCCGATAACCACCTTACAGTGAACAGCCTACCTATATTGTATGGTTATTTGCTTATTTTTACACAAACAGCTGTTCCTTGTTTACGGTTTAAGTTCAATGAAATTCCTACATATAAAATGCCTAAACAAAGTTTAAAAAGCAACATAATTGAATTTAAAGTAGGTTCTGCTATTCAGCAAATGGACTTTATTGAAGGTATGTGCTTATTAAATAATCCGAATTTTAAGGGTTCAAAAAACTCTTTGTCTAAAATTTGCAGACATCTTGCGCCCTGAACAGTGTCACAATGCAATTGTAAGCAAAAAAAAACAGCTGTTAATAACAGAATTTCCAATAAGAAAATCTAAATGGGAATGCCATTCGCATAGTTTTATTTATTTTTTGTGCTGCCATTTAGTAAAATTCCAACGAATTTCCAACACTGCAAATAAACAAACAACCACATAATCTGTAAACGAGGGCCTAGGTTGGTCGAAGTTGGTTATTTTGTCATACCGCAATTTGTTGTTGTTTACTTAATCACATAACCCGATAACCACCTGACCGTGAACAGCATAAGTATTTCGTTTCTAAACAAAGCAATTCTATTCGGAAAACTAATGTGTTATATATTTCCTGTAATTGGGGTATTATTTGTTTTCTTTTGTAAAATATGAACGTAAGGTAGCACTGAATATTAGTTAGAATGCAACCCTTTTGTTATTTTACGAACAAAAGTTGAATGTTGAATAAAAGTTATTTTTGCACTATTTAATATAAAATAAATGTTTAGAAACGATTTAATGAAGTATTAGTGGATATAAAAGTTTAATAACATAACCAGAAAATTTATTATAAATGGGAAAAACACACATTTTAAATAGATGAATTTTTGAACTTTAAATGCAAATAGCTCAAAAACCATAAATCAGCGGCAACTACATTCATATATATTATTGATCTGGAGGACCTCTCTCTTCGTATATATCCATTTTAATCCCGAAATCCAGGGACACTATTCTAAAATTTACCCAAAGTATCTCGTAAAATAATGAGTGCTGAACGGTACCAATTTGTTTATAAATTTGTATGCTGCACCGTAGGATATTAATCTACGCTGTAAATTCATGAATCCACAAAATTTTCGACTACACCACTAATAAAATATTATTGCGTTCAGTTGTTTTACAAAACATATTCACTTTGTTCTCTATTATTGATTTTTAGTTTAGTTAGTATTTTTTAAATCTTTAAGAATTCCGTTTAAAATATATTAAATCACTTTTTAAACAATTTAAGTTACTTCTGAATTGGTACAAAGTTAGCATATGATTTATTTAATAAAATAGTTGAACCGAAATTGTAATATATACCACACATTTCACATCGAATATACTTTCATAAACGCTCATATGTATATTTATTACTCACATAATGTATCTCGATACGCAGTTAAAGTCTCTGTTTAAACGCAGCAACATTTATACAAGTATCAATCAACATATCGTTGCTAATTTTAAATATATTATTTAAATTGGTATATAAAATTTATGCCGCAATTATTATATAGTAGTCCAAAAATATGTCTTATTTATCCCAGAAATTCATTTGAAAAAAAAGGATCTTTATTCTAAATACAGATTTGGCAATGGCAATAGCAATAGATTTGACATTTAATAGGTCATATCGACAGATTGATATTTATGTCATACTAACTGCATTCCTAAGCCTTTTGCCAGTAGAGACTCCATATTGCTAATGGAAGCAATATAGGGAATACTAATTAGAATGTAGGAGTTTGACAGCTCAGTTTACATTTCTATTAAAATTTTGAAGACGTCAAGCAAAAAATCCACGTTTCTTGATCTGTAGTCAACAAATTTTGACAACAGATTAAGCATTGCGATAAATGCATATTAGAAGAGCAAGAGAGCAAACAAAGATGTATGTGAGTGTGTAGTAGCATAAATATTTTCATTGAGATTTAAGGAATGTTGATGATTGATAAGTTTTATGCAAAATTTCATTATGAACTACATATACATACATATATACTTCATAATAATAATTTTAAGGTGAATATAAGGATTATTTTAAATTTCCTTCATGAAATAATTGTTGATTTCATGTCTCCCAGCAAAAACAACGTTGCCATATTCGCATTTTGTTGAAAAAAGTTAATAAAAATTAGTACTAGAKTTCAGAGCTGCATACTAGCTAGCTGGAAACTAACCTTCAAGGCTTCAAGATATACGTTTACTCTGCTCGAATCTCTACCCGACGCTTTTTAATAATAAGAAAAGGATAAATATCCTTTTGGTTACAAACGTATTTCTGGGAAAAATAAGATAATAACAAAGGAAAATGATCCTTTTTTACAAGTGTATTTCTGGGAAAAATAAGAATTCATATTTTCGGACTACTATATAATAATTGCACATATAATAAGTTTATTAAATTTAAGGCTTTGCGCATTCCCAACCGAATTTGCATAATTTTTCTGTTAATTAACAATATTAAATTAAATATTGTTAATTAACAATATTAAACTAAATATAAATTTTTGGGAAAAATCTTATTTTAGAAATGGTACTTTATTTTCTTAATACTCGCGCTACTAAATTTCATAATACCGAAACGAAAATGCCGTCGACATACAGTGGCTCCATCGCATAATCGGACAAGACTTTTTCTAATATAAATGTCCTCCAAACATAAAGATAAAAAATCAGAATGTRTTGTTTTTTGCTTTTATTTACACTTAATATTATCGTCTGCTTAGATGATAAAGAAAAGGTAACTTTTTTAAATATAAGCTGTCAATTTAAATAAAAAAACTAAAACAATTCAATTYTTTATGCTCAACGAATAATCGGACAAAAAACATAGAGCCACTTAATGTATGAAAAAAAGGAGTCAATACTTAGTTGCATAACCCTTGTTACCCAGAACAGCCTGTAATCGCTCTGGAACAGATTCTACCAAGTTTTGACAAACCTCCGGCTCTATGGAATACCAAGCCTGTAATAAGGCCTCCTTTAGCTCACCTAAGGTGTTAAACTTTTTCTGATACACTCTTCTASTTAATTCCTCCCACAAATGCTCGATTACATTAAGGTCAGGGCTCTGCGGTGGTGTTTGTATYAGTTTAGGGCAGTTGTGTATCAACCAAAGCTTTGVARCGCCCGATGTGTGYTTGGGATCGTTGTCTTGATAAAAAGCAAAWTTGTYCGCGATACMMAACTTCTCTGCACTTTGCTTAACATTTTCTTTCAAAATATTGAGATAGCCAAATTTGTCCATTTTACCATCAATAAAATGCAAATTGCCTACTCCAGCACTTGACATGCATCCCCAAACCATGACAGAGCCCCCTCCGTGCTTCACAGTGGCTTTTGTATTTTTATGAGCAAATTCGGCATTTGGTTTACGATCCACAAACATTTTGCCATCTGATCCATGCAAATTAAATTTGCTTTCATCAGTGAATAAATCCTGAAAACAGGGAAAGCTATCAAACTAAATGTATTTTGGGAAGAAATAATGTGAAACTACCTGATTCCAAAAGACTTTTGATTTTAGTAAATACTCCTTAGCATATTTCAGCCTTTTGTTTTTATTTTGATGGCTAATGAAAGGTTTTTTCTTGCAACTCTACCACGGAAATCGAATTTGTGTAACGTATTACGAATAGTATTTAGACAGACATCTTTTCCACAACGATTTTTTAAAGAAACTTTAAGTTCTTTTGCCGTGTTGAAATGATCTTTTGCGACTTCCTTTACTATAGAACGCTCTTCTCGCACAGATAATATCTTGCCTTGACCTTCTCTGTTTCTATTAGCCAATCTGAACTCATGATGAAACCTCTTGATTACATCACGGACCGTGGATTTGCTTCTTCCTACCAATTCAGCGATTTCTCGGACGGTTTTACCTTCACCATTCAATTTCACTATTAGTTGTGTAAACATTAAGTTAATTATAAGTTATCTGAACCACCCATTGTATAATAGAAATGAATTGTATGGATATGAAGTACCCGGTGACCTGTCAAAAAAGAGCCGGTAACCATTTTGTAAACCATCTGACATTATTCACTTCCTGTTTAGCAAGCGAGAAGAACAAAACGTGTAACTATTATAAGTTAAATAAATATTTATTATGAACTATTATATCTCAGGTGTGGGGTTGTATCCACAGCCATCCAAAGAAAGAAAATAAGAAAATGAGATGAAGTAAGGGCAACAAAGCCGCAGTAACAAATATTACTGCCCGAATCGGTGCTCCCGACGCTACCGCTGCCCTAACTGCTGCCACCACTGCTACTCAAACTGGTGCTCCCGAAGCCACCGCCGCCATAAACGCTGTCACCATCGCTGCCATAACCGCTGTCACCACCGCTGCTCAAACTAGCGCTCCCGACGCCACCATTGCTGTAACTGCTGCCACCACCGCTGAAAAAACGACCGCTGCTCGCATTGATGATTCCGGGGCCATCGCCGCCAAAACTGCTGTCGCTACCGCCGAAACGAATACCACCAGGCCCGATATTTGTCCTGCTCCTGCGTCAGCCGCAGCAG
>NW_017535840.1:0-2822 GCF_001853355.1 Bactrocera latifrons | reverse complement strand
GTTTGTTTGATGACAGGAGATATTTCGTCTTGCCCTCGTTCACTGCCAGACCCATCTGCTTTGCTTCCTTGTCCAGTCTGCAGAAAGCAGAACTACCGGTTCAAGGTCCCTGATATCAAACACGAAGGACTCAGTGCATAATCTAACCTAACCTAATCTAATTAATTTTACAGGAAAATAAAAAAAATATATTAATGACGGATAATGAAATCTCGATTATCACTTTATCATGCGAGAGTATAAAATGTTTGGTGACACCCGAACTTAGCTCTTCCTTACTTGTTAGCTTTTGCCATCGTCGCGAAAAGACGCTTTCTGGCAAAGGCATGCTCGGGGAGATGTTACGGCGTCTGTTTTTATGAATGAAGCGAGGTCGCTTGTAGAATTTGCGCCTGCGTTTATGAATGAAATCGGTTTTGCTGCCATATTGACTTGCCATGCTTATGCTTTTTAAGACAGTTGTTGTTTTTGTGGAACAATGTTTAAATTTTTTGTTCGGAAGTGTATAGAAATAAATGTACATATAAGTATATATGAATGTATAAACATGCAGATCAATGCGCGCACATGTAATATATTGATAAGTGATAAAATCATGATTTGAATTTCTGAACGCACACATATGCATATGTGTAGATAATAAGATTAATATGATAGACGATATGCTTATATATTGTTATGATAAATTAGTATTAGTAAGCCCAAATTGACTGTAAATATTACTATGCAAGCATTCATATAAAATTATACTCATATTATAATTATTTTTACATGCCAATATGGAAGTGCCGACGGCAAAACACAAAAGCATACATACTTGCGTACATTGCGATTCGCTAGTTGAAAGCAAAAATTGAAGCATTAAAATATCACATCGCTGTTGTTGGGAGTAGCATGCATACATATATTTATGTCTCTTCATATTCTCTGCTTGGGCATACATGCCAAGTCATCATATGCCAGTGGTCGGCATGAGCGAATCTGTCACTGTGTTGGTGAGCACGAAAAAAAGTAGCTCAGTGAGAAATTGGAATTAAAATTAAGCAAAAAAATATATTTTTTCTTTATAAAGACATTTTCGTCTAAATAATTAATAGTATAATGAAAATTAACAAAATGTCTTTTAAGGATATATTCCCTATTATCTTTAAAGGACTTGGAACATAAAACGCATTGCATGGCACCAAAGGCATTTAGAATAATAAAATATTTCTCGCAGGGTATATTTGATTTTGCGCTATAGTCTTACGTGATGTTAATCGGTTGCTGGCTCGACAACGACTGAACGATGGAACGTAAGCGTACGGGTGAAGTTAGCTTGCAAAATTTTGATAAGAAATTCCGACCACTGTCATATGCCGATAATACATATACTTATTTCTCTTAATATTCTCTGTTTGAGTATGTGGAGAACTGTTAAAAGTATTAACATTTCATTGGTGAGGTGAATTCCTTACTATAAATCTAACAAATGTTCGCTGTCGAACCTGCACCTTATCTATGCTGGGCTAACTGCCTCACAATCACCTACGATTAAGACCCAATATAATAATCATAACATAGCTGTGTTATGCTTCGTACCACGCTCCTTGTTGGGGGCCAGAAAATACCAACAAGTCAACCAAAAAAATTTGTTTCCGAAATAGATGAATTGAACCAAAAATTGAAAGAATTAGAGCAATTGTGCGAACAATTAAAAAGTGAAAATCAAAAGTTAAAGAAAAAAATAATCGCCCGGACAAGACGGACTAGATTTTGAAGACAAATAAAAGGCCTAATATAAAACCTAATGACGAAGCTTTATCAGAAGTGATCATTAAAGAAAATAAAGAAAATACTTTGTCATTGAACGGTGAAAAGCACACAGCTAAAAATGAAAAACCGAAGTATGAAACGGTTCCTCCGTCATTTATGATTTCAAATATTTTTAATTATAAAGAACTAAATAACCTAATTAAATATAATACCGAAAGTCCATTTGTATGAAAACTAATAAATAACGACATTCATCAAGTAAGCGTTACATCAAGTGATGACTATAGATCAGTAAAACATTTTGTCTGCGTTGGGAGCTTCATGGGATTCGTTTGAAAAGAAACACTCCCAAGAAAAACCAAAGTGCTGTAACTGTGGTGAAAGCCATCCGGCAAAGTAGAGAGGATGCATTGTTGCGAAGAAGCTTCAAAGCATTTGTCACAAAGCCTTGAAAAAACAAAAATGAATTTGGCGAGTAAATCAAATAATCTACCCATTGGTAATAAAAGTACTGTTAACAAGCAGATACGTGTACAGACGAGTAAGCTGTACAGACGAGTACAGATCAGTAAGCTATGTCAATGTCGTCATATATGTCATATAGGTTATCGTTCCATCGAATGCGATATTTGTCGTGGCCAATGCGCAAAGGATAATAAATCTTTCGCAGAACTTTTCTCTCGAAAACTCGCAACGTTGACTCATCAGTTACTGTCATCGTCCAGGTTTCTGCACCATATAGCAGGACGGGAATTATGAGYGACTTATAGAGTTTGGTTTTGTTCGTCGAGAGAGGACTTTGCTTCTCAATTGCCTACTCAGTCCGAATACCTGTTGGCAAGAGCTATCCTGCGTTGGATTTCCAAGTTGACATTGTTGGTGGTGTTTACGTTGGTTCCAAGATAGAAGAAATTATCTATGACTTCAAAGTTATGACTGTCAACAGTGGCATGAGAGCCAAGTCGCGACTGCGACGACTGTTTGTTTGATGACAGGAGATATTTCGTCTTGCCCTCGTTCACTGCCAGACCCATCTGCTTTGCTTCCTTGTCCAGTCTGCAGAAAGC
>NW_017535839.1:0-2771 GCF_001853355.1 Bactrocera latifrons | reverse complement strand
GTTGTCATCGTCCAAGCTTCTGCACCATATAGCAGGACGGGAATTATGAGTGACTTATAGAGATTGGTTTTTGTTTTTGCTTCTCAATTGCCTACAGTCCAAAGTAGCACCTGTTGGCAAGAGTTATCCTGCGTTTGATTTCTAGGCTGATATTCTTGGTGGTGCTTATGCTGGTTCCAAGATAGAAGAAATTATCTACGACTTTAAAGTTATGACTGTCAACAGTGACGTGAGAGCCAAGTCGCCAGTGAGACGACTGTTTGTTTGATGACAGGAGATATTTCGTCTTGCCCTCGTTCACTGCCAGACCCATTTATTTTGTTTCCCTGTCCAGTCTGGAGAAAGCAGACAATATCATCGGCATACGCCAGCAGCTGTACACCCTTATAGAAGATGGTACCTTCTCTATTTAGTTCTGCAGCTCGAATTATTTTCTCCGTAAGCAAGTTGAAGAAGCCGCATGTTAGGGAGTCGCCTTGCCGGAAACCTAGTTTGGTATCGAACGGCCCGGAGAGGTCTTTCCCGATCCTGATAGAGCTTTTGGTGTTGCTCAACGTCAGTTTACACAGCCGTATTAGCTTTGCACGTTTTAGTCGTGTTGTCGAAAGTAGCTTTAAAATCGACGAAGAGGTGATGTGTGTCAATTCTCCTTTCACAGGTCTTTTTCAAGATTTGGCACATGGTGAATGTCTGGTCCGTTGTTGATTTGTCAAGCCTAAAGCCACACTGATAAGGTCCAATCAGTTTGTTGACGGTGTACTTTATTTTTCATACAATACGCTCGATATAAACTTATATGTGACGTTGAGGAGGCTTATTCGGTAATTGGCGCATATTATGCGGTCTCCTTTTTTATTGATTGGGCATAGCTCACTCAAATTCTAGTCGAGGGGCATGCTTTCGTCCGACCACATTTTATGAAGAAGCTGATACTTGCTCCCTCTCAGTTCACCGCCGTGTTTGAATAGTTCGGCCGGCCTCTCTCTTTTTCTGTCTCCAAATGGGTCTCGCTTCGCTCTTCAACTCTCGATATCTATCTCATCCCGCACGTGTTGTGGTCGATCGTAACGTAGCTAGGTAGGTAGTCTGTTTTCTGTCCGCTGCGACACGGCACTCCTCGTCCCACCAGCTGTTCTTTTACACTTTCCGAAAACCTATGGTTTCGGTTGTAGCTGTACGTAAGGAGTTTTAAATGTCGTCCCACAGTTCCCATATAGCGAGTTGTTGACGAGTGCTCCCAGAGAGCAGGAGTGCAAGCCGAGTAGAAAATTTTTCGGTTGACTGTTATGACTGTAACTTCTCGACGTCGAACCTTTCTTGTGTTTGTTGGCGTGCGTTTTTTGCTGCACAGAGGCGGGTGCGGATTTTGGCTGCAACAATATGGTGGTCCGAGTCGATTCTAAAACTTCGGAACACACGGACATCTAAAACACTAGATACGTGACTTCCATCTATCATAACATGATCGATCTGGGTGGTGGTTTTTCGATCCGGAGACAGCCGGGTAGCTTGATGAATCTTCTTATGCTGAAATATAGTAACTAACCACCACCAGAGTGAACGATAGTACTCGTCAGCGGAGTCTCTCTCCCACCACTAATCCCACACCAAACTTGGGCTCCTTTATATGGCCACTGTAGCAAATGCCACAAGGACCTACTCGTGTCTCGTGTCGTGTCCGTCCATCGCATTTCTTGGCCGGCGGTGATGTGAACCTTTATTTCCACGAGGGCATCAACCAGATGGACAGCGGCACCTTCCCAATTAAGGGACGGGACATTACAGGTGCATGCCCTCAATTCGTAGTCCTTATTTCATTTTCCATGGTCGTCATAAAAAGGGGGGGTCTCTCATCCGAGGCTGGTTGTTCCTATTCATGGGGGGTGTTTTTTTACGCGGCGGGTTCCAAACCTAGCGCAAAAACCTATATAAGGAATATTTCGCCTACTCACTTTAGCTTGCCTTCAATGTATGATTGTTTGCTTATTTCCAGTGTTTGAAAGTCATTGGAATTTTACTAACTGGCAGCACAAAAAATAAATTAAACTAAGCGAATGGCATTTCCATTTAGATCTGAATCTGGTAGTACCCAATAACAGCACTCGGCTTAAATCATTAATATTTTAATTGTTGTTAGTGATTTGAAAAATTTATACTCGTATCTATTGATTGGTATTAGGATTGGTATTAGTAGATTAGGCCAAATATTTTTTTCTTTCATATACATATATAAAATGTATATTGGATATATTGGAGAGCACTCACCAAGATATAAACTCATTAAAAATGATTATATTAGCGTACGTGCCGACGCGGCGCAGTGTGTAAGAGTGTACGAATTGTGTAAACGATTTGTAAATCTCATCCCGATGTCCATCCTTTTTGTCGAGTGGGTGCAGGTGTGGTGAGTTGATATATTGGAGAGCACTCACCAAGATATAAACTCATTAAAGATGATTATATTAGCGTACGTGCCGACGCGGCGCAGTGTGTAAGAGGAAGTGATAGGCGAACTATATGGGACGAATTGTGTAAACGATTTGTAAATCCCATCCCGATGTCCATCCTTTTTGTCGAGTGGGTGCAGGTGTGGTGAGTTGCGTTGGTGTGGTATGGTGATTTGGGTTGCGTATCTTCTTCTTCTTCTTCTTGATTGGCGTAGACACCGCTTACGCGATTATAGCCGAGTTAACAACAGCGCGCCAGTCGTTTCTTCTTTTCGCTACGTGTCGCCAATTGAATATTCACATCGAAGTGAGGTCCTTCTCCAC
>NW_017535838.1:0-2822 GCF_001853355.1 Bactrocera latifrons | reverse complement strand
GCTTTCTGCAGACTGGACAAGGAAGCAAAGCAGATGGGTCTGGCAGTGAACGAGGGCAAGACGAAATATCTCCTGTCATCAAACAAACAGTCGTCGCAGTCGCGACTTGGCTCTCATGCCACTGTTGACAGTCATAACTTTGAAGTCATAGATAATTTCTTCTATCTTGGAACCAACGTAAACACCACCAACAATGTCAACTTGGAAATCCAACGCAGGATAGCTCTTGCCAACAGGTATTCGGACTGAGTAGGCAATTGAGAAGCAAAGTCCTCTCTCGACGAACAAAACCAAACTCTATAAGTCRCTCATAATTCCCGTCCTGCTATATGGTGCAGAAACCTGGACGATGACAGTAACTGATGAGTCAACGTTGCGAGTTTTCGAGAGAAAAGTTCTGCGAAAGATTTATTATCCTTTGCGCATTGGCCACGACAAATATCGCATTCGATGGAACGATAACCTATATGACATATATGACGACATTGACATAGCTTACTGATCTGTACTCGTCTGTACAGCTTACTCGTCTGTACACGTATCTGCTTGTTAACAGTACTTTTATTACCAATGGGTAGATTATTTGATTTACTCGCCAAATTCATTTTTGTTTTTTCAAGGCTTTGTGACAAATGCTTTGAAGCTTCTTCGCAACAATGCATCCTCTCTACTTTGCCGGATGGCTTTCACCACAGTTACAGCACTTTGGTTTTTCTTGGGAGTGTTTCTTTTCAAACGAATCCCATGAAGCTCCCAACGCAGACAAAATGTTTTACTGATCTATAGTCATCACTTGATGTAACGCTTACTTGATGAATGTCGTTATTTATTAGTTTTCATACAAATGGACTTTCGGTATTATATTTAATTAGGTTATTTAGTTCTTTATAATTAAAAATATTTGAAATCATAAATGACGGAGGAACCGTTTCATACTTCGGTTTTTCATTTTTAGCTGTGTGCTTTTCACCGTTCAATGACAAAGTATTTTCTTTATTTTCTTTAATGATCACTTCTGATAAAGCTTCGTCATTAGGTTTTATATTAGGCCTTTTATTTGTCTTCAAAATCTAGTCCGTCTTGTCCGGGCGATTATTTTTTTCTTTAACTTTTGATTTTCACTTTTTAATTGTTCGCACAATTGCTCTAATTCTTTCAATTTTTGGTTCAATTCATCTATTTCGGAAACAAATTTTTTTGGTTGACTTGTTGGTATTTTCTGGCCCCCAACAAGGAGCGTGGTACGAAGCATAACACAGCTATGTTATGATTATTATATTGGGTCTTAATCGTAGGTGATTGTGAGGCAGTTAGCCCAGCATAGATAAGGTGCAGGTTCGACAGCGAACATTTGTTAGATTTATAGTAAGGAATTCACCTCACCAATGAAATGTTAATACTTTTAACAGTTCTCCACATACTCAAACAGAGAATATTAAGAGAAATAAGTATATGTATTATCGGCATATGACAGTGGTCGGAATTTCTTATCAAAATTTTGCAAGCTAACTTCACCCGTACGCTTACGTTCCATCGTTCAGTCGTTGTCGAGCCAGCAACCGATTAACATCACGTAAGACTATAGCGCAAAATCAAATATACCCTGCGAGAAATATTTTATTATTCTAAATGCCTTTGGTGCCATGCAATGCGTTTTATGTTCCAAGTCCTTTAAAGATAATAGGGAATATATCCTTAAAAGACATTTTGTTAATTTTCATTATACTATTAATTATTTAGACGAAAATGTCTTTATAAAGAAAAAATATATTTTTTTGCTTAATTTTAATTCCAATTTCTCACTGAGCTACTTTTTTTCGTGCTCACCAACACAGTGACAGATTCGCTCATGCCGACCACTGGCATATGATGACTTGGCATGTATGCCCAAGCAGAGAATATGAAGAGACATAAATATATGTATGCATGCTACTCCCAACAACAGCGATGTGATATTTTAATGCTTCAATTTTTGCTTTCAACTAGCGAATCGCAATGTACGCAAGTATGTATGCTTTTGTGTTTTGCCGTCGGCACTTCCATATTGGCATGTAAAAATAATTATAATATGAGTATAATTTTATATGAATGCTTGCATAGTAATATTTACAGTCAATTTGGGCTTACTAATACTAATTTATCATAACAATATATAAGCATATCGTCTATCATATTAATCTTATTATCTACACATATGCATATGTGTGCGTTCAGAAATTCAAATCATGATTTTATCACTTATCAATATATTACATGTGCGCGCATTGATCTGCATGTTTATACATTCATATATACTTATATGTACATTTATTTCTATACACTTCCGAACAAAAAATTTAAACATTGTTCCACAAAAACAACAACTGTCTTAAAAAGCATAAGCATGGCAAGTCAATATGGCAGCAAAACCGATTTCATTCATAAACGCAGGCGCAAATTCTACAAGCGACCTCGCTTCATTCATAAAAACAGACGCCGTAACATCTCCCCGAGCATGCCTTTGCCAGAAAGCGTCTTTTCGCGACGATGGCAAAAGCTAACAAGTAAGGAAGAGCTAAGTTCGGGTGTCACCAAACATTTTATACTCTCGCATGATAAAGTGATAATCGAGATTTCATTATCCGTCATTAATATATTTTTTTTATTTTCCTGTAAAATTAATTAGATTAGGTTAGGTTAGATTATGCACTGAGTCCTTCGTGTTTGATATCAGGGACCTTGAACCGGTAGTTCTGCTTTCTGCAGACTGGACAAGGAAGCAAAGCAGATGGGTCTGGCAGTGAACGAGGGCAAGACGAAATATCTCCTGTCATCAAACAAAC